>NC_041232.1:20105483-20106962 GCF_002837175.3 Physeter macrocephalus | reverse complement strand
CCCTGGGGGTCAGCACATCCAGCCAGATCCAGCTCAATGCCTGTTTTTGTAAATAAAGTTTTATTGGCACACAGCCACGTCCATTTGTTTACACATCATCTGTGGCTGCTTTTATGATACAGCCGCAGAGCTGGGTGGTCACGACAGAGACTGTGTGGCCAACAAAGCCTAAGATATTTACTCCCTGCTCCTTTACCGAAAAAGTTTGCCACCCCTGCTCTAGCCCGTTACCCTGCTTGATGGTGTCACCATTTGACCTGATACATATCTTGCTTTGTGACATTGTGGTCGTCTCACAACAACGGTGTAAAAGCAGAGTTCTTGTCTCCTGTTCCCTGCTGTGCTTCTAGCGATGCCAGCACGTAGTAGGCGCTCCTTAAAAAACTGTGGATTGAGATAGTGTGACACATGTGTTGACCCTGGGGGAAGCAGGGTCACGCCCGATGCCCTCCAGGTGAGGATGTATGGGCTCCATGGAGGATCAAGGACCCACTCTGGCCACCATGGGCAGTAGAGGGAAGGCTGGTGAGAGATGCTTCCCGGAAGCCAGTTCAGGGCTATGTGAGTGGAATTTGACAGTGGGAGGGGAGCATTGAGTCCAAGAGGCCTCGGGGCTGTCGTTCGCCTGGGGAGACCTGAGGATGGTCCAGAAGCGGGACTGGTCAGTGAGGCTCGGCCAGCTGGGGGTGGTAGGTGGGTTTCCAGCATGGCAGCTCAGCATGCAGGGAGGCCAGGCCCCGGTTGGAGTCAGGCAGGCGTTTGCCAAGGCCAGTGGAGTGCTGGGACCTTTAGTCCCCCTGGGCCTGGCTTTGGGCCCAGGCTGAAGCCACAGGCCATGTGCACATGTTTGTGACTGCAGCCAGAAGCCACGTGGCTCAGGGCAGCCCTTGATAGATTTTTGGTTTTTAATTCCACTTTGGCATTTTTCTTTTTTAACTAAAATTCACAAAACATAGAATGACTCATTTTAAGGTAAACAACCCAGCAGCATTTAGTACATTCACAGCGTTGTGCAAGCACACATTCTGTCTAGTTCTAGTTCCAAGACATTTTCATGACCCCAAAAGGAGACCCCGTACACATTCGCAGTCACTTCCATTTTCCCTTCCCCACCAGCCACTAATCTGCTTTCTGTCTCTATGGATGTGTCTGGACATTTTCTATAAATGGGATCAAACACTGTGTGGCATTTTGTGTCTGGCATCTTTCACTCAGCCTCGTGTTTTCAAGGCTCGTCCATGTCGCAGCCTGTGCCAGTGCTTCATTCCTTTCGTCGCCAAGTAATATTCCACTGTATGGATGGATGGGCCACATTTGTTTATCCACGCATCAGTTGATGGACGTTTGGGTTATCTCCACCTTTTGACTGTCGTGAACCACGCTGTGAACTTTTTTTTTTTTTTTTTTTTTTTTTTTTTTGTGGCACGCGGGCCTGTCACTGTTGTGGCCTTTCCGGTCGCGGAGCGCAGGCTCGGGACG
>NC_041232.1:20022414-20105245 GCF_002837175.3 Physeter macrocephalus | reverse complement strand
CCGCGGCACGTGGGATCTTCCCGGACCGGGGCACGAACCCGCGTCCCCTGCATCGGCAGGCGGACTCTCAACCACTGCGCCACCAGGGAAGCCCCCCCCCGCTCAGTTTTTATTTTTCTTTTTTTAGATGTTGGGGGTAGGAGTTTTATTAATTTATTTATTTATTTTGTCTGTGTTGGGTCTTCGTTTCTGCGCGAGGGCTTTCTCTAGCTGCGGCGAGCTGGGGCCACTCTTCATCGTCGTGCGCGGGCCTCTCACTGCCGCGGCCTCTCCGGTCGCGGAGCGCAGGCTCCGGACGCGCAGGCTCAGCGGCCACGGCTCACGGGCCCAGCCGCTCTGCGGCACGTGGGATCTTCCCGGACCGGGGCGCGAACCCGCGTCCCCCGCGTCGGCAGGCGGACTCCCAACCGCTGTGCCACCAGGGAAGCCCGACGCTGTGAACTTTTGCATTCATGTTTTCGAGCACCTGTTTTCAGTTCTTTGGGTGTGTACCTAGGGATGGAATTGCTGGGTCCCATGGTAACTCTGTGTTTCACGTTTGGTGCCTCAGGGAGGGCCACCTGCACTGACTGGCGAGAATCTCCTTCCCGGCTACGTATTCCTTCCGTTTCTTGGCTTAGTTTGTTTTGCACTGTTTGGAAGAATTTCAGTGTTTTGGCAGGTGCTGGCTCCCCTTCTGAAAGCCACCAGCAGGGGTCACTGTGGGACTGAGGCAGCTCGGCTCAACCCTCCAGCCCTTTGTGCCAGCAGAAGCCAAAACTGGATTTTCTGGCTCTTTCTGCGTTGCTCTCCTCTTGGCCGTGTTTTTGGGTTCATAATGGTTTGCTCCACGGTCATGGGCAGGATGTGTGAGCCTTGTGAGCAGGGAACAGTGTTCTCATCTCACTCAAGATGCCCTGTCAGATTGTACACCTGGGCACTGGCCTCCTGTGTGACCTTGGGCCAGTGCCTTAAGCTCTCTGGTCTTTGCTTTGCCTTTTTGGTATAAAGCAGACAGCAGCATGAAGGGAAGTCGTTTATGGTGTTTGGAGGAGGAGGGTCCAGTGTGCAGCCCACAGGGCAGATGACGATAACGATGATGATGAGAAGCCGCTTTTTAGGTGCTGAGTGCTTTGCGTGCACCAGCTCGTTTAATCCTCTTGTCAACTCTCTAGGATACAAACTTTAATTATCCCCACTTTCCAGATGAGGAAAGTGAGGCTCAGGAGTTTAGCAAGCTCCCAAGGTTACATAGCAAGTAAGTAGTAGAAATAGTGTTCCGGTCTGGACGGTTTGGGTCCAGAGTCTCCACAGCCTCTCCTGAGGATGACGGTACTGATGGTGGAAATAATGGATAACGGCTGGCCTTCAGCGAGCCCCCGGTCTGCACGGTACGTACATTAACTCATCGGGGAGGCACAGCCACGAGCCCCACTTTACAGATGAGGAAACTGAGGCACAGTGGAGTTAAGCTGCTCGCTGATGCTCACCCAGCTAGTCCAGCCAAGGTTGGACTTGAACCCGGGAAGGCTGGCCGCAGAGCCCGGAGTTGGCCCCGGTTGGGCCCTCCCCTTTGGGAGCTGGGGCCTCTCCGGGGCTCGGAGTCCCTGCGTGTGACTCAGGGGAAATGGTTAGCAGCCTGACTTCCTGTGTGGGGCCGCCGGCCCCGCTGCGCAGGGGTGCCGCCCTCCCGCCCAGGGGCAGGGGGCGCTGCCTCTCCTTCCGCCTGCCGGCGTGCTCACCACCCCACTCTCCCCGCTCGCTCCCCACAGCAACAGCTGGAGGAGGAGGCCGCCAAGCCACCGGAGCCCGAGAAGCCCGTGTCGCCACCACCCATCGAGTCGAAGCATCGCAGTCTGGTACAGATCATCTACGACGAGAACCGGGTACGCCCTGACCTGCCCCGCAGAGCCCCTACACCGCCTTCTCCTGCTCGCCCTGTGCCGGCCACCAGGTGGGATGCAGGTGTCGCTGTGAAGGGCCTGGCTCTCTCCCGGGGCCTTGGTGTTCCCGTCTGTGAAATGGGAACCTGTATGACACCCCCGCCCCCCCCACCCCCGCGCCCGCAAACCTGGGTTTGTGTGTGGGAGGGGGAAAGGGTGGCCGGTGGAGACCCATCTTGGTGCGGCTCTGGTTTGCTCTGCTCAGACATGCCGACTGGTGTGGACCGTGGCTGGCCTGTGGGATGCAAATGAAAATGCAGGCATTAGGTCATAGGAGAGCTTCAGGGGCCAGTTGATCGGCAGGGGGAACGGGCAATCACTTAGGTACTCACTCAGAAGAAAGTCCTGTAATGCAGAAAACAATAGTAACATTATTCATCACAACAGCAAACATTAGTTGAACAGCTCCTCCAGGCGATGGGCCAGGTTTTTTACGTAGCAGTCCTCAGAGGGTAGGTATGGTGATTGTTTCCATTTAACACAGGGAGAAATTGAGGCCCAGAGAGGTTAAGTGACTGGTCTAAAGTCACACAGCTGGGAAGCGGTGGACCTGGGATTTGAACCCGTGGGCCATCAGATCCCAGGGCCTGATTCGTCAGCACTGGCCTCTGCTTACATTTAGCCCTGGAAAGGGCTGTTGGATGGTTGAATGCAGGGTCTGTAGCAGACGGTGGGGGCTCATAGAGATCTGTGGAGGGCAGCTGCTGGGTGTGTGGAGGGGGCGGGGCTCAGGGTACCCAGAGCAGAGTGTCTCCCAGGGGCTGAACCCCAAGGCTTGAGCTGCTCTAGAGCCTGGGAACATGTGGTTGGTGCCTAGGGCTATAGCTCCAGGCAGGAAGCTGTTGGATCAACTGGTTTGGCTGTGCCTCCACCTCTTGAAGCTGCAACAGGTGCAGGATGAGACTGAACCTGCTGGAGGCCTGGGAACTGTGTGCTGGGCCTTGCAGGGCTGGTCACCCTTCCGTGCCCTGGCTCCCTACCCCAAGTAACGCTAATAACAATCACAGTGATAGGAGAACTAAGGGGCCACATGTGCTTTAGCCAGATGTCCTGGGTTCACATCCCATCTCTACCACTTCCTGGCCCTGTGACCTCGGGCAAATTAATTAAGTCTCCCTGCAGCCCGTGTTCCTCACCAGTAAAATGATGACAATTATAGCACCTACCTTATACCATGGTGTGGGGATTAAATGAGTTCATTACGTAGTGCCCTTAGAACAATGCCTGGCACCATGTAGGTGCTAGCTGGCACTATTAATTGTTGTCATCGCTGTAGTCTTTGTTATTCTTTTCTTCTTGTTATTGTTTATATTTTGCATGATTTCATTTATTCCTCTCCAGACCCGTATAAGATAGGTACTATTATTCTCTCCATTTCACTCATAAAGAAGCCATGGCTCAGAGAGGGAAGGTGACCTACCTGAGACTGCACAGCAAGTGAGCTTTGAGGCTGGGGAATCGGAGCCAGGGTTGAGTCGGCTCCAGGAGCCTGTGGTAGGGGGGACAGAGGCAGAGCTCCTGGATCTGTCACTCCAGGCAGCCCCTCTGCCTGCCCTCCCTGATCCTTGGGTGGGAGAGCAGGCACAGTTCCCTCCAGCAGCTGTGGTGGCACGTTGATGGCTTTGCCCAGGATGTCACCACAGTGCCCTTGGCCCTTTTGGGGGGCTCAGTCTTTTGGGGGCCGGCAGACTCTAGCAGGCTGGAACCCTCAGCCCTCCCCAGCCAGACAGACTCGAAGGCACGGGCCTTTGGTGCCCCCTGTGGGAAATTTGCACCACGTTCCATCCCAGCCACTCGTCCCCACTTCCCTGGGGGTTTGCCTAAGCAGTAATTTGGGGGGTCCCCTCCGGGTCTCACCAGGTTCTCCCCAGAGAGCTATAGCTACAGATCTGATTGGTCTTTGGCTCCTTGGCCTCAGCACTCCCCCTCCCCCGACAGCAGTTAAGACACCCCTTCGCAGGTCTTACCCTGGGTGGTCTCCCTGTCAGAATTCCCGCTTCCTCCTGCCCTGATTTTCTGCAGCTCTGTGTGAGGGAGGGTGGTGGGTGGGCCTGGATTCCAGTCCCGCCTGTGCCCTCATGAGCTGGGTGGTTTATTTCACTTCCAGGCCTTCCATCGTCCCGGGTCCTGGCCACAGTCTTTTTTTTTTTTTTTTTTTTCCTTCTTTTTTAAAAATAAATTTATTTATTTCATTTTTGGCTGCGCTGGTCTTCGTTGCTGCGCGCGGGCTTTCTCTAGTTGCGGTGAACCGTGGCTACCCTTCATTGTGCTGCGCGGGCTTCTCACTGCGGTGGCTTCTCTTGTTGCGGAGCACGGGCTCTAGGCGCACGGGCTTCAGTAGTTGTGGTGCGCGGGCTCAGTAGTTGTGGCTCACGGGCTCTAGAGCGCAGGCTCAGTAGTTATGGCGCACGGGCTTAGTTGCTCCACGGCATGTGGGACCTTCCCGTCAGTAGTTGTGGCGCACGGGCTTAGTTGCTCCACGGCATGTGGGACCTTCCCGGACCAGGGCTCGAACCCATGTCCCCTGCGTTGGCAGGCGGACTCTTATCCACTGCACCACCAGGGAAGTCCCCCTGGCCACATTCTTGAGGCCACAGAGTTGATGTGGCTGAGACGGTGACTGGAAGGGATTTGTAAGCTGTGAAGTGCTGTGCCAGGAAGGGTCCAGGAAGTCAAGATTCTTGGGTACAAGAGGCAAAAACTCACCTCAGACTGGTTGCGGCTAAAGAGGGGTGATTGAGTCTCGTAATGAAAGTTGGTGTTAGTTTACTTCAAGTATGTGTGGACTCAGGTGCTCGAACGAAGATGTTTGGGAGCACTCTGTCCCCACCTCTGCTGTCTCTGTGCCAGTGTCACTCCCAGGCGGGGTTTCCCAGGACATAGAGAAATGACTGCCCTCAGCTCTAGGCCCACTGACCCCTCCCAGGCCAGAGGGGAAACTCTTCCCAGATGTCTCAGCAACAGTCCCAGGGTTGGCTCTCATTGGCTGGCTGGAGTCACAGGCTCACTTCTCAGCCAGTGGAGGCCAGTGGATTTGAGTACGCTGATTGGTCAGGGCTGGGTCTTAGGCCAACCTCTGGAGTCTGGGGGTGGAGTCAGCCCCGTCCCCACCCTGCCGCAGGGAATAGATAGAGGGGGGGGCTTCTCCCAAGAGGAGGTCAGAGGCAGTGGAGGGGAGGCTGGCCGGGCCTATGCAGCCTGTGCCCCCGACCCTGGGCTGGTGCTTGCTTACCAAGTTGGGGTCCCAGAGCACAGGCATTGTCCTCTCTCCCCCACCAGCGCCTCAGGCTGGGGGCTTTATGCCCATTTATGCTGATTTCATCCTGATGGAGTTCTGACAGCAAGTGGGGGTCACTGGCCTTCCCTCAGCACCCCTACTTCATATTTTCAGATGGGGAAATAGAAGCCCTGGGTAGTTTCCCCGCAGCCTTTCAGCTAGTGAGTGGCGGGCTCGGACTCCAGCCCTGGTTCCTGGGATTCTGAGAGGGGGCCTCTGCCTGGTAAGTTCAGGTGTGCAGGGCGCCTCACACTTACCCTGTCCGTCCATTCATTCATTCAGCAGCCACGTAGCTGAACATCTGCTCCGGGCCTGCCACTGTTCCAGGCACTGGGGGCGCGGTGGTGAGCTCGGCCCCAGCCCACTCACGTTGGCCTTCCGATGGGGGGAGACGTAATCACACTCCAGCCACCACATGCAGGCACACCGAGGACCTGAGGAATTCGCCCCTCAGTGTCCCGATCCCCCTTTCTTTCCTTTCATCTGCTGCCTCACTTCGCCCCAGCCCCCTTGACCCTTGTACTTCCTTGACTGTGCAGGCACGCTCTTGCCTCAGGGCCTTTGCACTGGCTGCACCCTCTGCCTGAAGCTCCTTTTTCCCACTGGGCTCACTCTCTCACTCTTTCAGCTGTTTGTTCAAATGTCCCCTTTTCAGCCAAGGCCCATTTTGACCCTCTGTTTAATCCTGAAAACCGTCAACACCTCCTCTCCCTGGCTTTAATTGTGTCCTTTGCCCTTGTTCCCAACTGGACGTAATTCATATTTTCTTGTTTATTGTGAACAGAGGCTCTGTGAGGACTGGGATCTCTGTCTTTCTCTCCCAGCTATATCTCTAGCACCTAGAACAGTGCCTGGCACACAGTAGGTGCTTACTAAATGTCTGCTGAACAAATGAATGAATGGCAGAGGGTAGGGAGACTCTTCCTCCAGAAGAGTCCTCTGGTTTGGGGGCTGTGGAGACTGGCCTCTGCCCCCGGTGAAGGTTGGCGGGGGTCCCCCTGCCTGGGCTGAGCCTCAGGGGCCGGAAGCCGAGCGGGCAGGAGGCCCCTCAGATGCCTTGGGCAGGAGCAGCCAGGACTTAACTGCCCCTTGGGGAATCAGTCAGATTAAATTTTAATCCTCCTCCCTTCCCTGCTGGTTCATCTGAGAGGCGGACACAAGGGTCTGTCTCTAAATGCCCCACCGGCTGGAAAACGCAGCTTCCCGCCGCGCAGGGCCTGCCTGGCTGCTCTGCAGACTGGGCTCTGGCTTGTTACCCCTTCGGGGCACAAGGACGTGGCGTCAGCGCGCACGGGGGTGGGGGGGGTGGGGGGGTGGGGGTGGGGGCGGGTGGCTGTCTGCGTGGGCGGGGCCGGGCAGGTGCACACAGATGGCAGAACAGGAAACCGGGTTCTTCTAGGCCCCGAGGGGCAGGAACGGGCGCTGCAGGGCCAGGACTGGGAAAGGCCTCTTGGAAGCAGTGGGTGGGCCGTCGCCCCGAGGAGGGCATTCGGGCGCGGGGGTCACAGCTCAGGCGAAGGCTCACCGAGGGGACAGGGTCTCCATTGATCTTCAAAGGGAATGTGTCGGGGGTGGGAGGTGGAGGTCTGGTGGGTCTGGGAGGATGCTCACACTTTGAGTTTGGGTAAAACAAACACAAGCAGCACTCGTCAGCCCTAACGAAGGACGTGCACATAAGGGACGACTGGCACGGCGCTGCACCGCGGGCTCTGCTGGGGAAAGGTAGAAGGGTATTTGCAGTGGAGAGGACTGGGGCCTGTCCGAAGACGGTGAGGAAGCAGAACTCATGGAGGCCCTCTGATTGCTGAGGGGTGAGAAGGAAATCAGAGAGGAGGACCCAGGTCCTTTTTTGTCTTCGATTTTAAGCATCTTACTAGTAAGGTTTTTTATCCGGTGTGATTATGACTAAGCAGGACAAAGACGAAGAATTCGCTTGGTAATAACCAACACTGTGAAGCACTTCGTAGAGCACCTGGGGGGTCCAGGCACGCTGACGCTCCGCTTCAGACGCCCTTCCCACCCGAGTCGTGATCCGGGGCTCGCAGGGCAGCGGCTCAGGCCCCGTCCCGAGCCGGGCCCTCGCCTCTGCCTCGGCGTCTGGCCATCCTAGCTGCCCCTGGAGTCCAGGGCTCCCTCCAGATTCCTCCGCATACAGGGAGCGTTGTCCGAACGGACTTGTGAGCAGGAGTCCATGAATCCCGCCTCACTCACTCAGTCGTCTCCGTCACACACCCGGCAGGGCTCCGGAAGGGGTCTTCCGGCTGCTGGTACAGACAAGGACGCCGAGCCTCGGGGGTAACTGCTCCCCGAAACGCTGTAGCGCTTGGCAGATGGACGCGGTGTGGAGGGGTGGGCAGCGGGGCCTAGAGGGAGATAGGGCTGGGCTCCTGGGCTTCCTGGGTGCGGGGGTGCTGCCTTCCCTCTGCAGAAGAGGAGGGTGAGGCCTGGAGCTCAGGCCGGAGTAGGCAGCTGAGGAGCTAGAATGGGGGCTCCGAGGGGCGGGGCGCCGGCCAGGGGGCTGGTCAGGGTGAGGTCCGGTCCTCCTGCCCAAGAGGAGCTGGGATAGTGTGTGTGTGTGTGTGTGTGTGTGTTTGGGGGGGTACACGTGCGCATGTGTGTGGGTTCGTGTGTAACCGTGGAAAGCTGTGCTCATATGTGTGCAAATTGTGTGCACGGCTCAGCAGCGGTAGAGCCCGTGACTTGTATGCATTTGTGCCTCCGTGCACAGATATGTGTGCGTGTGGATGCACATGTGTTTGGGTCAGCACGTGTGGGGCGCAGCTGTGGTTATGTGTGCATGGATACGCCCGGGCGTTTGTGGGTACACTTGTTAGCTACGTGGCACGTGGAGAGGCATGTGAGTGGCTGTGCGCACGTTTACGCAAAGTGGCTTGCATGGGGCACGTGTGTGACTGTGTGTTTCTACTTTGTGCACATGCATGTGTCCGCTTGGGTACACAAGTGTATTTGTGCATGCTGTACGCATGCGTGTGTTAAGGCACGTGTGCGTGAGTCGCCTGGCATGGCACACGTGTGTATATGTTTGTGCTTTTATAGATGTAGACGTAGGATTTGGTCATGTGGGTCCACGGGGCTTGCGTGCACCTGTCTGCACAGGTGACTAAGGTCTTTCATGCCCCAGGTGCTCTGTGCCCTGGGAGGCCAGGCCGCTCGGACCCTGGGGTCCCCAGCAGGAGGAGGGCCGTCTCCCTAGTGAAACTCTAGCCGGAACCCCCAGTGTCAGGCAAGAGCCCTGGCGGCGGGTCAAAGCCAGGGGCGGGCGGGCTGTCCCCTCCTGTTGGCTTGTGCTCCTGGTTTGTCCCCTGCAGCTGAGCAGGGTGACCTCAGGCAGTGACTTCCCAAAGGCTAGGCGCTGTGGGAGACCCAGTGGGCCTTGGTGAAGAGTTTGGCTTTGGTTCTCCTGGTGGCGAGAAGCCGTCAGCCGAGCAGGTGGGAGGGAGTTTCTAGTGTGGGTCTGAATCTGTGGCCGTGCTCCATTCCAGGGTGTTGGGGGGAGCCTCCCCTCCATTTGAAGAGGGACATTAAGAAAGAAGTGACAGCCTACACTTTGTTCCTCGTAGAACTTCCTTGTAAAAGTCCTGGGAGTTTGGTACCCGGGGTGAGCGCGGCTGTTGTGCGGATGGGGAGACTAAGGTCCAGGCGGGTGAAGCGACTTGCCGAGGGTTAGAGCAGAGTGGACTCCCAGATGCGGGCCCCTGCTGGACAGATGTGTGCTTCTCGAAAGGCCTGCCTGTCTGGGGGAGGGGCCCAGTAGGCAGGACATCCCCGCCAGCTCCCCGGGGGCTGACGGCAGATTTCGTACCCACCGCACACCCATACAAGCTGGACCCGTGAAGCCAGGAGCGGGAGTGTGGTAGCACAAGGTGGAAGAAGTGTCCCCACGAAGACGTGAAGAGGTGGGGTGCCGGTTCAGGGCCTGCCTGTCCCAGCCTTTAGCTGCCACTTGAGCTGCGTACTTTGGGTCGGCTGTGTGACCCCAGCCTCAGCTTCCTTGTGTGTAAATGAGGCTGATGCTAGAACCTTCCTCAGAGGGTTCCTGCAGTAATCCACACAGATGGGGCTTCTAAAGGATCCAGCCCTGGCGCGTGTAGGGTGTCACCTGGTGTGAGCCGTGGCCTTGTCGTTATTGTTGACAGCAATAGTAATAACAGCCAGCCCTTACCTAGCTCCCACCGTGTGCCAGATCCTGATTTTCGCGCGGTACGTGTGTCAGCTCATTTAATTCTCTTAGCAGCTGCATGGGGCAGTGCTGATGTTATCCCCGTTTCGTAGATGAGGAAGCTGAGGCTCAGGGGTGGTGAAGGGACTTGCCCAAGACCACGCAGTTGGCAAGTGGATTAGAGCCCAGGCTGGCTGGCCGTGTAGCCTTGCTCTTGGCCGCCCCGCTGTCCCGTGCTCCAGTGTTGCAGAATCTTTAGGACTGTTCCGTGGCAGGTTTCTTCTGGGTGAATCGTAGGTGTGCCGCCTTTTGGAAACTGAGTTGTCTTAAAAGGCCCCAGGGCCGCTCAGGGCTTAAGAGCAGAGCCTGGGGGAGGGTCTGTTAGGGAGCAAAGGAACTCTCACACCAGGTGTATGACGGAGAGCTGGTGCTCAGGGCGCACCTGGTCGCCTGGGCTCCCCGAGGCTTTGGCAGGTAAGGAAGGGGCTCCTCCCTGGTCTCTTCTCCAGGGGCTACAGGAAGCCCCCTCCCCAGGTGCCTGTGTTCCTGAGACAGTGAAGATGTGGTTGAAGATGGAATCCACTCTGGTTCATACGACACACACAGGCTTCTAGAGGCCCTATACGGGTCCCAGATCTGAGACCCACGCCCAGTCGTGTGATGCGGCAGTTTCCAGTGGCTCCAGCCCTGCCCTTCCTGTGTTTGGCATCATTCCTTTATCTAGATGGGCAGTTGCTGCTGATCCTGACAGAGTGTCATAAATGCACACAAACTCCTATTCATCCCTCAAAACCCAGCTGTGTATCCCTCCTGTTACCTTTCTGGAGAGAGTGACTCTGACCCGCTTAATGCCTTCCCCGTATACCACATGTACTTTTCCTGCCTGAGCATATTAATCTGCCATCACTGCTCATGACCAACTGCCCATTAGAATGGGTTCATTGTAGGCAGAGGCCAATATCATTCATTTTGTTTCACACCCTGGTGCTTAATACAGAGTGAGTGCTCAAATGTTTGGGAAGCTACCCTGTTCCCTCCTCACCCTATACCTAGTCCTTCACTTGGTCCAGCTAGGGAATTCTTCCATCTTTGGTACCCCATGGCTGACACTTTCTGGCCTTGAGGTGTGGCCAGGGCTGGGGTGGTCAGGCTGGAACCTCCCCCACTCCGCACCCCCCCCCCAATAGAAGATGCTGGACCCATGCCTAGTGGAGGCCCTGGATGGGACCAGCCCATATCTTTCTCCCCTCTTGGAGATTGGAGATCAGAAAAAGGACTTTTCCTTACATCATCTTTCTGTGCCTCAGTTTCATCAGCTGTAAAATGGGGATACTCCTTATATCTGCCTGACTTCGTGTTATGTGTGATTCAAATATTAATAATGCATGCCGTGTGCTCGGTGCTTGGCTCATAGTAGGTTCTCAATAAAATGGCAGTCATTACAATAATAATTTGCCCCCTGATTTTCCGGCCCCCAGCCACACTCTGAGGCTGCTGCTCTCAGGGTTTTGGCTTTGCACAAAGGGGGCCGAGATCATGGCTTTTTCTTGGGTGGGCTGGGCCCAGGGCTCTAGGCGGAGCTAGTTCTAGGTGCCAGCTTGAGCCCACCTACACACCTACCCTCTGTCATGGGGGCTGGGGGAGGGGGTGAGGCTGGCCCTCAACACCCCTCCTCCCTGCCACGAGCCCCGAAGCCTGGGCCTCGAATTTTGTTGTGAGCAGGGCTCTGGGTCACCCGCGTTTAGTGGATCTGGATTTGGGGATCACTGGGAGACGGTTTCGACCTGTTGATGGTGTCTTGCTTGGCTTGTCCTGCCAGCCCACGCTGAGTCCTGGATGGTCTTCCCGAGTTTGGCTGAGTCAGGAGCACCCGGCCTTTCCTGGGTCGCAGGAGGGGCTCAGGTCTCCCACATGTGCTCTGTGGGCACCCCGCTTTCCATCTGACAGAGACCCGCCCTGCAGTCATCACCTTCCACAGCTCTCTGCCCACCCCGTCCCCAGGCTGGCCCGGCTGACCGGGCCCTGCGGTCCCTGCCTGGGGGCCTGGACCGGACACAATGTCCGCCTTCACGGCCAGGGGCCCCGGGGGTCCAGCCTGTTGGATTCGCAGCCGCTAAGCCCTTGCTGCCATATGTTCCTGTTTTCCTAATAAGTCCGGGTTGTGAGTGGGGAGGCGGGGAGGCCCCAGGGCAGCTCAGAAATAGTCACATGATTGTGAAATACAAGAATCCTAGAAAGGGTATCTCCCAGCGCCTCTATCTCGTCCTCCCTCCCCCTCCTCCTCCCCCCTCACTGCTGAGGTAATTGTAGACACCCAGCCGGCTTCCAAGGCGGAGGAAGGCATCTCGGGCCTGGCAGGAGCTGTGCCCTCCCCGGGCCCTGGGGGGCGTCAGGCTGGGGGCTTCAGGGGCCTGGCGCCAGAGAACAGGGTGCGTTTGTTCGAACCGAAACTTGGCGGGCTTGCTAGGGCCACTGCGGGGATGCTGAGGCCCTCTGTGTTTGTCTCCAGCCCCGGGAGGGCTTGTAGGGGGACCCTTCCCCAGCCCCGCCTCCGCCCCTGGGCCTGGATGGGCATGCTGGGCTGGGCAGCTGCCTGCTGTTCTGTGTGTGTGTGTGTGTGTGTGTGTGTGTGTGTGTGTGTCTGCTGGTGTTTTTTTTTTTTTTAATTCCTCCTCTTCTCCGTCACCCCGCAGAAGAAGGCCGAGGCTGCACATCGGATTCTGGAAGGCCTGGGGCCCCAGGTGGAGCTGGTGAGCTGGGGAACAGGGTGGGGCGCTCTGGGAGGGGGTGGGCAGGGTGGCGGGGGGGGGCGGGGTGAAGGGAAGGAGAAGTCGTCTGTTGCCAAGCCCTGCCCTGTCCTCGGAAGGGGGCAGGAGATCCACCCTTCGGATGAGAGGGGCGGGCAGGTAGCGACGGGCAGGCCGCACTGGGGGTGAGGACGGGTGCGTCGGCACTGCAGCCGTGCTCCCAAGCCCAGCCAGTCGGGCTGCAAGATTCACCAGCTGGAGTCCAACCCATTTGGCCTATAGCTTGTCGTGGAAAGCCCACACTCTGGGCCCGATCCTCCGAGTTCAGCTCTCAGATCTGCTACTTAATAGCAGGTGTCTTAACCTCTCTGTGCCTCAGTTTCCTCATCTGTAAACTGGGACTGATAATAACACACATCCCACTGGGTTGTAGTGAAGGTGAACCGTGCTAAGTTTTGTGAAGCCCGATGGAGAGTAAGCGCTGGGCGGTAGTTCTTGCTGTTGTTGGTATCATTACTGTTGTCAGTGTCATTTTACTGATGGGAAGATGCCATGTCAGCAGCAGAGCTGGGACGCAGACTCAGGCCTTTTCTCTCCCAGACACCCGTCACCCTATGTGTCTCCAGAGATAGGAAACAAGGGAGCACCGAAACTCCCGGCTGGTGGCCTTGGAGTCCTGGGAGAAATGGCCAGAGCTGAGTTCAGCTCTCAGATCTGCTACTTAATAGCAGGTGTCTTAACCTCTCTGTGCCTCAGTTTCCTCATCTGTAAACTGGGACTGATAATAACACACATCCCACTGGGTTGTAGTGAAGGTGAACCGTGCTAAGTTTTGTGAAGCCCGATGGAGAGTAAGCGCTGGGCGGTAGTTCTTGCTGTTGTTGGTATCATTACTGTTGTCAGTGTCATTTTACTGATGGGAAGATGCCATGTCAGCAGCAGAGCTGGGACGCAGACTCAGGCCTTTTCTCTCCCAGACACCCGTCACCCTATGTGTCTCCAGAGATAGGAAACAAGGGAGCACCGAAACTCCCGGCTGGTGGCCTTGGAGTCCTGGGAGAAATGGCCAGAGCGCCCACCTGCCTGGGACCGTCACTGTCCCTCTGAGCGGGTGGGTGCAGAGCCACGGGGGTAGCGCGAGGGGACACGCACATAGGATGGTTGCGAGGGATCGCGGTGCGTGTGTGCACGTGCAGGCCGCGGGGTGGAAAAAAATCTGACGCATATGGAGCCTCATTTTAAACTTGGCTTCACCGTGTGTCTGCCGAGTGGCCTTGGGAAAGGGACTCGGTTTTCTCATCTGTGAAACGGGGAAGCCGAGGATCTTGATGAGGGGACGGTGAACTGGTGCGGGGAAAAGGCTCACGGACGCGGCACTTGGCCTGTGGTGAGCACACCCGGTGTCGTGGAGCCTTAGGAGGGAAGAGCTGTTTGCTCCGGAGTTGTTTCTGCAGTGACAGCTGCTCCACAGCCTGGGGTCCGTCTGCTTAGGCCACTGAGGAGCTGTGAGCAGCTGGCCACTTACTGCTCCCAGGTCCTCTCAGGGGGCAGAGCCAGACGGGGAGTGGGGGGCTCCTACAGCTCAGGGGCAGGGCCCAGCGCCTCTCCTGGGATGGGGGACAGGCTCCCAGCCTGCGGCCTTGCTTCCCTTTGGGCGTGCTTTCTGGGATGTCTCTCGCAGCCTCTTTTTAAAAAAATTTAAGTAGCTTTATTGAGATGTAATCCACAGGCCGTACAATTCACCCATTTAAAGAATACGAGTTAGTGGGTTTTCGTATGTTCACGGATGTGCACAGCCATCTCCACAATCGATCTGAGAACATTTCACCATCTCAAAAAGAACTTTGTTCCCTGAACTATCACCTCCTTATCTCCCACCCCCCACCCCCCCTTCCTCTCCCCCTCCCTCCCCACCAACCACTAGTCTGCTTTCTGTCTCTATGGGTTTGCCTGTTCTGGACATTGCGTGTCAGTGGAATCATACAATACGTGGGCTTTTGTGTCTGTTTCTCTCACTCGGTATCCTGTTCTTAAGGTTCATCCATGAGGTATAGCCTGTGTTGGTGTTTCATTCCTTTTTATGGCTGAATCGTATTCCATTGTACGGATGGGACCACATTTAGTTTATCCATTTATTCACTGGTGGGCGTTCTGTTGGTTTAGCTTTCGGACATTATGAAGGAAGTGGCTGTGACCATTAATGTACAGGTTTCCACGTGGATGTGTGTTTCCCTTTCTCTTGGGTAGATACCTCGGCCTGGACCTGCTGGGTCGCGTTAATTCCGTTTTTAGTCCCTTGAGGAATTAGTTGCCAGACGGTTTTCCAGAGTCGCCCCACTATTTTCCATTCCCACCAGTAAGCTGCTGTTCACCTTGGTTTCCCTTTCTTGCCAGTGGGCCCGGCAGGACTAGAGGCGCCACCCCACCATTTCCAGACCTGGAGGCTCTCCCTCTCCCCTTTCCTGACCTAATTGGTCCTGGAGGCTCCTGAGTAGGGGGTTGGAGTGTGAAGGGAGCCGCTGAGAACAGCAGGGCGTCTGCTGGGCTCACAGTTTCAGTGATTCTCTCCTGGGTCTTCGGGGGCGAGGAGGCTGTCCTCTGCTTGGTGGTCTCAAAGTAGAGGCTTCCTCAAGGCTGGTGGCACAGGAGGCCGAGGTCTGGGGGCGCTGCGTGGCTGTCACCGCAGTGCTCTGGCAGTCGGTCGGCTCTTGGCTTGGTGGCCTTCAGTGGGGCTGGAGAGGGGCCTCACGTTGACAGGGCACCTGCTGTGTGTCAGGCCTCGTGGAAGTGTCACCATCCATTCTCTAGGTGCGCCTCAGAGAGGGCAGGGCCTTGCCCAGGGTCACACAGCACGAGAGTTCTGTGTGTGTGTGTGTGTGTGTGTGTGTGTGTGTGTGTCTGCTGGTGTTTTTTTTTTTTTTAATTCCTCCTCTTCTCCGTCACCCCGCAGAAGAAGGCCGAGGCTGCACATCGGATTCTGGAAGGCCTGGGGCCCCAGGTGGAGCTGGTGAGCTGGGGAACAGGGTGGGGCGCTCTGGGAGGGGGTGGGCAGGGTGGCGGGGGGGGGCGGGGTGAAGGGAAGGAGAAGTCGTCTGTTGCCAAGCCCTGCCCTGTCCTCGGAAGGGGGCAGGAGATCCACCCTTCGGATGAGAGGGGCGGGCAGGTAGCGACGGGCAGGCCGCACTGGGGGTGAGGACGGGTGCGTCGGCACTGCAGCCGTGCTCCCAAGCCCAGCCAGTCGGGCTGCAAGATTCACCAGCTGGAGTCCAACCCATTTGGCCTATAGCTTGTCGTGGAAAGCCCACACTCTGGGCCCGATCCTCCGAGTTCAGCTCTCAGATCTGCTACTTAATAGCAGGTGTCTTAACCTCTCTGTGCCTCAGTTTCCTCATCTGTAAACTGGGACTGATAATAACACACATCCCACTGGGTTGTAGTGAAGGTGAACCGTGCTAAGTTTTGTGAAGCCCGATGGAGAGTAAGCGCTGGGCGGTAGTTCTTGCTGTTGTTGGTATCATTACTGTTGTCAGTGTCATTTTACTGATGGGAAGATGCCATGTCAGCAGCAGAGCTGGGACGCAGACTCAGGCCTTTTCTCTCCCAGACACCCGTCACCCTATGTGTCTCCAGAGATAGGAAACAAGGGAGCACCGAAACTCCCGGCTGGTGGCCTTGGAGTCCTGGGAGAAATGGCCAGAGCGCCCACCTGCCTGGGACCGTCACTGTCCCTCTGAGCGGGTGGGTGCAGGGCCACGGGGGTAGCGCGAGGGGGCACGCACATAGGATGGTTGCGAGGGATCGCGGTGCGTGTGTGCACGTGCAGGCCGCGGGGTGGAAAAAAATCTGACGCATATGGAGCCTCATTTTAAACTTGGCTTCACCGTGTGTCTGCCGAGTGGCCTTGGGAAAGGGACTCGGTTTTCTCATCTGTGAAACGGGGAAGCCGAGGATCTTGATGAGGGGACGGTGAACTGGTGCGGGGAAAAGGCTCACGGACGCGGCACTTGGCCTGTGGTGAGCACACCCGGTGTCGTGGAGCCTTAGGAGGGAAGAGCTGTTTGCTCCGGAGTTGTTTCTGCAGTGACAGCTGCTCCACAGCCTGGGGTCCGTCTGCTTAGGCCACTGAGGAGCTGTGAGCAGCTGGCCACTTACTGCTCCCAGGTCCTCTCAGGGGGCAGAGCCAGACGGGGAGTGGGGGGCTCCTACAGCTCAGGGGCAGGGCCCAGCGCCTCTCCTGGGATGGGGGACAGGCTCCCAGCCTGCGGCCTTGCTTCCCTTTGGGCGTGCTTTCTGGGATGTCTCTCGCAGCCTCTTTTTAAAAAAATTTAAGTAGCTTTATTGAGATGTAATCCACAGGCCGTACAATTCACCCATTTAAAGAATACGAGTTAGTGGGTTTTCGTATGTTCACGGATGTGCACAGCCATCTCCACAATCGATCTGAGAACATTTCACCATCTCAAAAAGAACTTTGTTCCCTGAACTATCACCTCCTTATCTCCCACCCCCCACCCCCCCTTCCTCTCCCCCTCCCTCCCCACCAACCACTAGTCTGCTTTCTGTCTCTATGGGTTTGCCTGTTCTGGACATTGCGTGTCAGTGGAATCATACAATACGTGGGCTTTTGTGTCTGTTTCTCTCACTCGGTATCCTGTTCTTAAGGTTCATCCATGAGGTATAGCCTGTGTTGGTGTTTCATTCCTTTTTATGGCTGAATCGTATTCCATTGTACGGATGGGACCACATTTAGTTTATCCATTTATTCACTGGTGGGCGTTCTGTTGGTTTAGCTTTCGGACATTATGAAGGAAGTGGCTGTGACCATTAATGTACAGGTTTCCACGTGGATGTGTGTTTCCCTTTCTCTTGGGTAGATACCTCGGCCTGGACCTGCTGGGTCGCGTTAATTCCGTTTTTAGTCCCTTGAGGAATTAGTTGCGAGACGGTTTTCCAGAGTCGCCCCACTATTTTCCATTCCCACCAGTAAGCTGCTGTTCACCTTGGTTTCCCTTTCTTGCCAGTGGGGCCGGCAGGACTAGAGGCGCCACCCCACCATTTCCAGACCTGGAGGCTCTCCCTCTCCCCTTTCCTGACCTAATTGGTCCTGGAGGCTCCTGAGTAGGGGGTTGGAGTGTGAAGGGAGCCGCTGAGAACAGCAGGGCGTCCGCTGGGCTCACAGTTTCAGTGATTCTCTCCTGGGTCTTCGGGGGCGAGGAGGCTGTCCTCTGCTTGGTGGTCTCAAAGTAGAGGCTTCCTCAAGGCTGGTGGCACAGGAGGCCGAGGTCTGGGGGCGCTGCGTGGCTGTCACCGCAGTGCTCTGGCAGTCGGTCGGCTCTTGGCTTGGTGGCCTTCAGTGGGGCTGGAGAGGGGCCTCACGTTGACAGGGCACCTGCTGTGTGTCAGGCCTCGTGGAAGTGTCACCATCCATTCTCTAGGTGCGCCTCAGAGAGGGCAGGGCCTTGCCCAGGGTCACACAGCACGAGATGAAGCAGGGAGGTGTGCTGAGCCCAGGGGGCTGTGGCTGGCCGCTTGTGCACGGGTCTGCCCTCCGTCTTGGCTCCCACCAGGCCCGAGTGACCAGAGGCGTCCTGCAAGCAGGGGCAGCTGTGAGACGCACCCGCAGCAGGGCCCGCTTCGTGCTACCCCGGAGTCCGAGCTCAGGCCGGGCCTCGGGTCCCTGGGCCGCCCCCCGGGGAGTCCAGCTCCCTGGAGGTCTCTCCCACCTGCGGCCCAGGGACCAGTCAGCCGAGGAAGACAGTGCTGAGCGCTCTGTGACCTCCCTGGGGGGAGGCCTGGGCCCCGGAGGAACCCGCGTGGGAGAGGAAGATGGCGAACAGCACGACGGCTCCAGGCAGGGCTCCGCGCGGCCCGGGCCTCCATCCCTGCGCCCTGGGGACCAGGCCTGGCCCGCAGCGGGCAGCGGCAGGAGGGTGTGGGCAGCCCCATCCCCCGCCTCCTCGCCCTGCCGCTTTGAGTACTGGTTTCCTTCCTGTTCAGAGGTGTTATTTTAAGAACGCCGTGTCACCAGAGGGCTGAGGGCCAGCGCAGACTCTCCGTTTCTAGCAGCTCGTCCACCTGGCTCTTCTCGGCCACCCGCCGGCCGCCTGCCGTCAGGTCTGGAGGGGACCCTCCTTCCCTCTCCCCGAGGCCCAGCTCCTCTTTCTTAGTCATTTCTGCCTGGGGCCCTACAGTCTGGCACACCCGCGCCTTTGTGCTCTCTTTCTGCCTCCGATTGTTTGGCTGCGCCCCCATTTCTAGAGGAGGAAATGGAGGCGTGGGGGGGGGGCGGGCCTTCCTGCCGGTACCCTAGGCCCCCCAGCCTCGCTCCTCTGGGGTCCGCGGCAGGGACTTCCCCTCTTAGGTCTCGCGTCCCCTTGGCGGGGGCCGGAAACCTGGGAGGTAGCAGAGAAAGCTGCTGTGGGTGTGAAGGCCAAGGTGGCCGCGTGGCCGCTAACTGGGGACATGCCTCCTGGGACAGAAGGAGGCCTTGCCGGGCCTTGTGCGTTCCCCCGCCTGCAGGTGGCGAGGAGGGGCGTTAGGGGGGAACCCCCTCTGGCCCTGCCCTCCCCTCAGCAGTGCACCAGCCAAGGAGGTATCACGATCCTTCCTCACCCCCCGACCCACTCGCTCGTCTTCCGAGGCGGCAGCCCGTCACCGTGGCAACAAACAGCCAGCGGAGGCCGCCCTGGGCCCAGAGGCTTCCCTTCCCGCCCAGGTCTCAGTGTACCTCAAAGAATGCCCAGCGAGTGCCTCCCTGGGGGACAGCCCCTCTGGTCAGAGGCAGCGCACCCCACAGTGTTCTCTGACTTCTTCCTGGCCTTTTGCTGAACACCACCTGGAGGGGCAGGGTGCTGTGTCCTCCTCTTACCCAGCGGGGCTGGAGGGGGAAAGTGATTCCTTCCCCTGCGAGTTTGGCAGGTCAGAGGTGGGCTGGGACCCCGCTGCCCTCCCAGAAGCCAGTCTCCCCTTTTCTGGCCCATCCCATTTTGTAGAAACGGGCTGCCCCCCCGCCCCCCGCCCGTCACCGGCACCCGGGGTCTCTCTATGTGGTCCTTCAGCCCCTCCTGGCCTCCTTAGACCGTGGAGACTTGGCCATCTTTAAAAGCAAAAAAAAAGCAGTTGAGCCACCAAGTCTGACATTTCCTGGGCTACTCGGAAGCCCAGTGAGGTAGGTCCTATTTGCTCTACACCCATTTTCCATATGAGAAAACCGAGTCCTGGAGCGTTGAAGGCATGTGTCCAAGGTCTCACAGCTGGTGAAATTGGGGCCCATCTGTTCCTGGAAACTGAACCTTTAAGCCACACTCATTCCCTCCCGGCCTGTGTTTTATTGGCTTGTGAGGAACGTAAAGGACCGGACGCAGGGTCACCTGGGGTTAAACGCGGGCATTTGATGCCCCGGAATTCAGCACAGGCATCTTTGTAGGGCTCCTTGCTGTCCTGAGATGTGGCCTCGCCACCACGTGCAGGAGCGTCTTGCCCCTCTCTGGTTGGGAATTTCTGCAGTGAGTCTGGCCGTGGTCTCTCCTGTTGCCTTCCTGTTCAGACACCCAGAGTGGGGGTGGGGAAACCTCCCCATTTTGAGCCAAGCACCTTGGAAGGACAGCTGACCCAGTGTGGCGGGACATGGCCTGTGCTAGCCATGGGGCGACAGCTCCATCCCAGGGGGAGTAGCTGGACGTGGGGCCTGCAATTGCCTGAGTAATGGTGACTTGTCACGGAGGGAACCTGGGGGACACCGGGAGAGAGGTGCCATTGTCCTCAGCCAAGGCTGCCTGCGATTCCCAGGGCAGCAGAGGCCCCTCCTTGAGGATCCCGCCCTGTCCACAGAGGGCAGGAGGCCTGTCCCTGGGGACGCGGCAGGTTGGACCTGTGGCCATGCTGCTTGTGGGTGGTCCCCATCGGCTGGGATGATGTCAGGAGGTGCATTCAGGTCCATGCTCAGGGAGAAGTTCAAGGGTGGGGCCTGACGTGCCCTCCTCCCTCACCCCGGGGCCCTGCCCTGAGGCTTCAGGACACCACGTCTCCATCTTCACCTGCCCGGCCTGACCCATCACACTCTGTACCTGGTTTTTGTACCACAGTCATCCGTGGCTGTCTGGGAGGCTCCTGCTACCTGTGTGGGTGTGTGAGACAGAGAGGGGCAAGGAGGGGAGAGGGAAGGGAAGAGAGGGCAACACAAAAAGAGACACACAGAGACATAAAGAGGGGGACATGCAGAGAGGGGAGCAAGCAGAGAAAGGGCAAACCCCTTCCTCCAGGGCTGGAGCTGAGAGGCGGGATGCCTTATCTCTTACCAGCCAGAGGCAAATGTTTTAACCTCTCAGGGACTAGATTTTCTCACCTGTAAAATGGGGATGGTAATTGTATCAGTCAGCGACTGCTGTGTCACAAACCAGCCCCAAATATAGTGGTTTGAAACAACAACCTTTTGCTGTTTTCCACGAGTGTAGAAGTCGGCTGAGCAATTTCTCTCGACTGGGCTCAGCTCCCTCACATCCGTGGGCAGCTGAGAGGTCAGCTGGCGGCTCACGGTTTTGCTGGGATGGTGCTGCTGTCCTCCATGCAGCTCTCTGCCAGGCTACACTTGGTCTCTTGACGGGGGTTGGGGGAGGCAGGCGAACAAGAGAGGAAGAAAGAGCAGAAACGCCTCGTCTGCTTTCATGAAGTTTGCGTCTGTCCCATTGGCCAAAGCAAGGGCGTGAGTGGGTACGGGGGGCGGGGCAGGAAAAATTGCTTCCATGAATGCAGTCACTGCACCCTGATGGTGATAATGACCCCGAGACTTCTTGGACCTCTCAGTCTGCCAGGCGCTGGGCTGAGGGCTTTGCACGCATTACCTCCTTTGATCTTCACAACAACTCTCTGAGTTTAACCCCATTTACAGATGAAAACCTGGGGCACAGATGGCTTAAGTGGCTCACCCAGAGACGCACAGCTGGAAAGTGGCAGAGCCGGAATGCGAACCCGGGGGTTAGCCCCTAACTGCAGCGATGCCATCCAGCCGGGAGATAACACGACATCGAGCTCAGCTCTTGCCCCATCGCAGACACTGCAGCAACTTCCTCCTTTTCATTTGCAGATTTGTTGCTGTATGTGCGCCCAGTTCATTCATTTCTCACTGCTGTGTAGTCTTCGAGGTGTAAACGCGTCCTAACTTATTCCTTCCTCTTTCTGGAGGTGGACACTTAACTTGCTTCTAATGCGTTGCTGTTATGAACAACGCGGTCCGGGCGTTCCGGCGTCCATCTCCTGGCGGGCCACAGTGCCCGACCGCTTCCAGGGCTTCCGCGGGAGGGGAAGGGGGTCGTAGGGCACACCCACCTTCATCCTTTCACACCTCCGGGGCACGTGTACCTGCGTACGTTTCTATCGGCCATGTGCGCGCCTTCTAGTCTCCTTATGTCTTCACCAACCCCTGGCACTGTTTGGCTGTTTTGTCTTCTGCTGGTCAGCGGTGGTGACGGGGCATCTCACGGTGCTTTGGCAGTCTTCCCCGTTCAAGACCATTGCTGATCTCAGCTTCCCTGGGATGTGTGTGCTCGTCCCTGGACGCTCAGGCCAGCCCTGCCCCGTGTCCTGCAGAGCAGCCACGGCAGCCGCTGCGGTGAGGGCTCATGGTACCCGCAGCTGTGCCCAGAGTGTTACAGCCTGTTCCTGGCCGGGGCTGAGGGCTGGGTCCCCGTGTTCCGTTTCATGCCTGCCGGCAGCTGGTTCCCACACCAGTGGACAGCTCCCTGGTGCCAGGGCCTGGGGCGCTGCGGCTGAGGGGCCCCAGGGCTCTGCAGTGGGGTAGTAGCCGGCCCAGCTCGCCCCGGCCGCCCACAGCCCAGGCCCGGCTCCGACGCGCCTCCCTGTCTCTTTCCTTGCAGCCGTTGTACAACCAGCCCTCCGACACCAGGCAGTATCATGAGAACATCAAAATGTGAGTAGCCGTGGGCAGCCGTGCAGATGCACAGCGGGGTGGGGGCCTAGGGTGGGATGTGGGTTCTCAGTTCCCAGCGGGCTCCCAGCCCGGGCCAGGTGCTGGAGGAGGGGATGGAAGGGGGCAATCTGGGCAAGAGTTCTGGGCCTAGGATGGAGAGGCCTGCGAGGCCAGGGGAGGGGCAGAGAGGGGTGGCCCCGTGACGCTTTGGGAAACAGACCTGGGGTTGGGGAGGGTGGGCGAGCTGCACGCACAGCTCTGGAGAGACAGGGGAGGAGGGCTGTTTGAGCAGGAGGAAGGTGCCGGGCGGAGGGGCGTGAGCTCAAGGTGACGGGGACGGCCATGGAGCAAGCAGGGGCCCACGGTTTGGCCTCTGATGTCAGCATATTCGGGACTGTCCTGTGGTCCGCACAGGGTGTCCGTCTGTGGCACAGCCCCGTGTGGAGCAGCTGGGAGCGCTAACCCAGACCCAGAGGCTTTGGAGTGGCCAATATGACCTATCCCAGTGACGGGGCCTTTTCCCAGATGGATGCTAGAAGCGAAAAAATATCAGTGAAGTGCCCCCCACGGTTGGTGTGCGCCGAGCTGGCAGGGCAGGGACAGCCGGCCTGTGCTGGAGACCAGTGACTTTGTGTGTTCAAGCTGGGAGCCAGGTGTTGGAGGTGTGGCTGCCGGAAGGGGGCTGGCTTTTTTCTTGGGGTGCGTTAGTGGGAGCATAGGCTCCCTGGCTGAGGAGGGGATGTTACCTCATGTTGTCATCCAGGAGCCCGAAAGGTAAAAGGGGTCTTGCCCCTTGAGGAACATGTGTCTGCGAGCACTCTGGGACCGTTAGCTTAGGGGCAGACCCTTTGGGATCACAGTCATGGAACTGTTCAAGGTTCATTTCTGCGTGACCTCGGGAGGGCGGTGCTTAGCTGGCCCAGTGGGCAGTCCCGTTTGGTCTGATTGCCTGAGCTTCCTTGGGGTGGAATTGCAGGGTGTACGTGCAACAGTGAGCTCCCCATCCCGGGAGGCATGCAAACCTCCCGATGGTTTTCAAGCTGCCCTGGCGCTGGACTAGTTGTTGTGGAGGTCCCTTCTGTTGTAGTTTCTGGACTCGAGCGACTCGTCTAGGCTCTGGTGGCCAGCACGGCCACCCACCCCCAAGTCGCTGATGGAGCAACCTAGAAAATCCCGTGTGGCCAGCAAGGTCCTTGGCCCACCCGGGCTCGAGAGCACCTGCCGAGGATGCCTCACCTGTGTTGCCGGCTGTCACTCAGCCTGTGGCCGGCAGGGGCTGCGGAGTGTCCTGTACTGGGAGCACTGGTGTAGTGCTAGGCTTTCTGTGTCCCGTGTGGCCTGTGCTTTTGTCTGGCCTTAGAGTGTGTTCGCTGCTCAGGTACCAAATCCCTCTCAACTTTACATGGTTTCTTTTCCAGTCAGGCCACCTTAGTCTTTATAAGCTTCCTGGGACCTGCCTCACCGTGGGGACAACTGCTGGGGGTGGGGGAGGCCCAGATGGATGTTAGGTGAGGACAGGGGGGCCTTTGGGGCCTGTCACAGCTGGTTTAGGGGATGCGGGTGAGGTGTTCTCATCTGGGCAAACCTGCTGGGAACATTCGTTCGTTCAATACACACTTACTATGTGCCAGGCCCTGTTCTAGGGACCTGGGGATTCAGCTGTGAACAAGACAAAGTTACCCATATACTTTCTTTTTTTTTTTTTGGTGGGGGTGGTACGCGGGCCTCCCTCTGCTGCGGCCTCTCCCGTTGCGGAGCACAGGCTCCGGACGCGCAGGCCCAGCGGCCACGGCTCACGGGCCCAGCCGCTCCGCGGCACGCGGGATCCTCCCAGACCGGGGCGCGAACCCGGTTCCCCTGCATCGGCAGGCAGACGCGCAACCACTGCGCCACCAGGGAAGCCCACCCATATACTTTCATTAAGTTTTATCTAGCAGGGGAGACCTAAAACAAGTGAGTTAATAAGTGAATAAGAAAACATCAGCTAATGAAAAATACTGTGGTCACACAGCTATCTTAAGCTCTTTATGCTTTAATATACCTAGTTTTATTTTTCCTTTCAGCATAACAGTTTTGATAGCAATATTCTTCCCCTGAAACTTTTACATAAGTTTTTCCACTAAACTAAGAATGAGTGATATTTTAAGCTGAATTATATGGATGATTTCAGGCCAAGAAAACAGCCGTAGAATCCAAACAACAAAGGGAAAAGGGGGCCATACAGATAATACTAGCAAACAGGATGCTGCCACATCTCTCAAGTAGAATACAGCTATAAGCTTACTGAACCAACGCCCTATTTTTATATCCCATAACCTTCATCGGAGGATGGCTCTGGCCTGCTAGAGTACGTTTTGGCTGTGTAAGTAACCGCCTAGTGAAATTTGTTCCAAATCTAAGTCACAGATGAACAGATGTTTAAGTTTAAAACATAGAGGTAAATAATTTTAAGATCTTTCCTGTTATAAGTGGTCAGCTTTATGGTAGAAAAATGTATCTGTAAGCAAGTTATTTGAACGGGTTTCTTCTTAGAACTTGAATTTTTTTTCACAGTTTGCCTCCGAAATCATAATCACTTGAGTAATTTTAATTTCAGTGTGGTCAGCATGAAGTCAGTGCAGTCATTTACTTTAAAAAATGCTGTGGAGACGGCAAACAGGGTGATGGGAGAGAAAGTAAGGAGGGACTTTAGCCAGGGAGATCAGGGCAGGACCGAACAGTTGAGGGAACGTTCGGGGACTGTGCGGCAGCTGGAGTGTAGGCCCCCCAGGCAGGTAGAAGAGGCAGTGCAAAGGCCCTGGGGCTGGACAGAGCAGGCGGGTATGTCCCGAGGGGGTAGGTGAGGGGGAGGAAGGTGCTAGCCAGATCACCCAGAGCTGGTGAGGAGTCTGGGTTTTGTTATCTGTGCGAAGGGAGGCCAACGATGAAGTTTATGCTGAGAAGTGATTTGATTGGATTTTTGGGAGCCGATGGGCCAGGGGCATGTTGAGAGCCCCAAGCATCTGGCTCGTGTGGCCAGTCACTTACTACCAGTGCCTTGGTTGCCCCATCTGTGAGATGGGTTGCTGAAGATTCGATGAATTACCGTCCCTGAAGTGCTGAGCTCGGCGTCAGGCGTGTAGGAAGTGTTCTGTGATTTTTGTTCTTTTTACTTTATCAGCAGAGATCAAGAGTTATCCCTCAGTCATTCATTCAAATATTCAAATATTTATGAGCACCTGCTCTGTGCCAGCCGCTGTTTGGGCCCTGGGGAGAGAGCAGTGGATGAGGCCTGCCATTCTGGTGCTGCAGACAGACAATAAATAAATATGCCTGTGATAGAAAGACAGCTTGATAAGGACAATAAGACAGATCAGGCTGGGGCTGCTTCTCAGGGTGCAGAGCTTCACCAGGTCACCCCAGCCGGGCCTCCCAGCCTCTCTCCGGCTGCTGCAATTGCCGCCAGGTGGAAGGTTATCCCCTCCCCAAGGGACCTTGCCCTGTCACTTTAATTTCTCAGTGTTTGCGCGCTGGGGCCGCGGAGTTAAAGTTAATTTCACGCTTGACTTACTACTGCACTGGCAGTTGCGGATGTGTTGAAGTCACCTGTACCCACCTCAACTGCTGTCCTCTGCCGCCTGCCTCTGCGGGGAGGTGTGGGGATGGCCACCCCTGCTCCCGGCGGGGTCGGGGTGGGGGGGAGGCGGGTGACTCGCTGTGGGGTCTTAGCCCCAGGCCTCGGGAGTGACTCCTCAGACCTCCGGGGCTTTGGGAAGCAGGGGAAAGGGCAGGAGGTGGGGGGCGGGCAACCCCAGAGCCGCATCAGCCCGTGCTCCGTGGAGGGACTGGCCCGCCCTCTGCAGGCCGGACCTGCCGGGAGAGCTCGGAGCTGAATTCACTGGGTTGGGAAACCCACAGGTGATTCGGTGAAAGGGCATGGGATTGATGCAATGGTGATGGTTGAGGCTCCTGTGTGTTCTGCTGTGGCCACCCCTTCACCTGGTGTCCTCTCCTCCCCTCGGGGCCTGGAAGCCTGCTAGCTCCTGGTAGCTCTTCCTTCCCGATTTTCTTGTCTTCAGACTGATTTTTCCCCTCCTCAGCCCTCGTTGAGGGCTAGCTGATGCCCTGGGGCCGTGCAGGTGGAAAGGGTGCTCAGGACCCAGGTTACTGTTAACAGGTCCTTGTGGTCTTGCTCTGGAGGTTCAGAGATGTTAAGTAACTTCCCCAGGGCCACACAGCCAAACTCCTAGACCAGCTCAATCTGTGCACCCACCCTGCTTTTCTCTCCTGGGTCTGCAGTCCGGACTCTTCCCCTCGCTAGCCCGGTGACCTCGGGCAAGTCACATCACTTAGCTTGTCAGTAAGTTGGTCTCCTTGGAGTCATTTTGCATGGGAAAAGTGCTTGGCCTCTAGTAAGCATGTTTTGGACCATCAGTCACCCCAGTCTGACACGCTTTTCCTAAGGCATTCAGGGCCCTGCATGGGCTGCTTCCCCCACAGTCGGGGGTCTGGCTCTCCCTGAACGCCCCTCCTCACTCCCTCCAAACTCACTGTCACCCTTACTCCCCCGGAACCCAGTATTCGCCTCATTTCCCTCTGCCTACCCCGTTGCTTTACTTCTCCCAAGCTTCATCTCAAACTTCTCCTCCTCCAGGAAGCCTCCCCTGATTGCCCCCACACTTTCCTTTTTCAGAACTCCATAGACCCCAGGGCCAGTCCCACCCAGGGCCTGGCCAGACTCTCCTCGAACGTCTACAGACTTTCCATCTCCTTTTTCCTCCTTCCTGGTTCCCGTTTCTCCCCCTAGTTCAGTGTCAGCCGACAAGGCCTATATTTCTTGACAGGCTGTGCTTTTTTAAACCCTGACTTCTCCAGGAGATTGAGATATCCTTTGCACCCTATAAAGGCCTCCACCGGCAAACTCATCACGTTGCTGGTCTGTCTGTCCTTCCAGAGCCCTCTGGACTCTGTTCCCTATTTTTGGACAACATCTCAGCAGAGAAGATTTGTCTGCAGTATGCCGTTAGCAGCTGCAATACCTAAACACTTCTTGGAACAAAATAAACACTCAAAAAGTGTTTGCCAGAAGAATGTTGCACAAGTGGTCACCCCAAACCAGATGTCTAGGGGCTTGCGAACCACCCAGATGCATGCCTCCAGGGCGGGAACAAAGTTAGAGGGGAAAGGGCTGGTGGGAGGCGGTAGGGAGTGGTGAGGACTGGGGGGAGTGGTGAGCTCCTCATGCTTTTAAAGGGGCAGTTGGTTCTTAGTTCCCTGTCTGTAGCCACCAGGGAGCGTGGCCAGGCTGCCTGAATTTTTTTAAAAGAGAAGCTTTATGTTGAGCTTTCTACGCAGCAGCTTCTGATTTTCAATACTGGCAACAAATTCAGATTTTTTAGAAAGCACCGCAGTCCAAACACAACAGTCTCACGAGCTGGCTCCACTTGGTGGACTGTGCCCATTTGCAACCTGTGGACTTGACATTTGTCCTCTTTGGCAGTAAGCAGATGCTTCTGGGTGCCAGTCGCGGTGCTTTGCTTTGGAAGGAAACCCGGATCAGCAAGGGAGAATTCGTGCCCTCTGGTAGCTGCGGGGAACAGAGGCGGCTCCGTGCATCACCTCTGCCCCCACGAGTCTTTGTTCTCACCGAGGCCTCTTCAGCTCGAAGCCACGGCACCGTGCTTGTTGAAGCTGTTACAGGCTGTGCAAGTTTCCTCAGGCTGCCAGAACCTGTCACAACAACCTGGGTGCCTAAAAGCTAGAGCAATTCATCTTCTCTCAGCTCTGGAGGCCAGAAGTCGGGAATCCAGGTATCGGCAGGGCCTCGATCTCTTGCAGACACTAGGGGAGGATCCTTCCGGGTGTCTTCCAGCTTCCGGTGTTTGCTGGCCTCCTTGGCGATCCTTGGCCTGTAGACACTTCACTCCAATCCTCCGTCTTCATGTGGCCTTCTCACTGTGTCTTCTCATGTCATCCTCCCTCTGTGTGTATCTGCCTCTCTGTCCAAATTTCTCCTCTTTATAAGGACACCAGTCAAATGGGATCAGGGCCACCCTATTGACCTCATGCTAACTTGATGACCTCTGTAGTGACCTGATTTCCTGATGCAGCCACATTCTAAGGTATTGGGGGTGGGGGGTCAGGACCCCAACATCTTCTTTGGGGGGGGACACATTTCAATTCATAACATACACCAAGCCCCCTGCAAGCTCTAAAATAAATTGTCTTTGATCTCACTGTGGCATTTCAACATAGGTCTGGTCCCTCTTTTTTTTTTTTTTTTTGAGTCTTTATTTTAAAATAGCTAGATTTACAGAAGAGTTGCCAGGGTAGTACAGTGAGGGGGGTTGGTTGCAGGAACCCCGTGGATACCAAAATCCGCGATGCTCAAGTTCCTTATATAAAACGGCACAGTGCATTCGGCCCCATATCCAGGGACGTGGAACCCATGGACCGCACTAAGAGTTCCCCGTATACCCTCCACCCAGCATCCCTCAATGCGAATATGTGACACGAACAAGGTACATTTATCAAAACTACGAAAGGGACAGCGGTACAGTCCTATTAGCTAAACCACAGACTTCCTTTGGATTTTCCCAATTTTCCCACTAATGTCCTTCTTCTGGTCCAAGATCTGATCCAGGTTCCTGCTCCTCATTTCGTCCTCACGTCCCCTGGGTCTCCGCTCTGTGATAGTTTCTCAGTCTTCCTCGATTTTCCGGACCCTGACCCTTTTGAAGAGGACTGGTCAGGGGTTCTGCAGAATGTCCCACAATTTGGGTGTGTCTGATATTTTCTCAGGAGGCCGCTGGGCTTGTGGATTTGGGGGAAGAGTCCCACAGAGGTGAGGGGGTGCCCTTCCCATCATGATATATCGGGAGCACCCGACACCCTGACTGGAGGTGTTTATGTCACTGCAGGTGGTGTTGACTTTGCCCGCTTGCTCAGGGAGGTGTCAGCCGTGTCTCCACCGTTGAGTTGCCGTCTTTCCTGTCCCTACTCTGTGCTTTAGAAGCAAGTCACCGTCCAGCCTACTGTCAAGCGGGGGGGGAGTCCAGCTGCACCTCCTGGAGGGGGAATATCAAAGAATTCGTGGACACAAGTTAAACTGCCAGAATGATTAGTAAATATTTGGGGGAAATGCTTCGAGGCTCTGCAAATTTCCTGTCTTTCCTCAAAGTTTTGCCAACTGATTTAACGTTCATGCAAGGGTCTAGCCTGCAATAATTAGCACCGTGGTATCTAACAGCGATTTTCAACTTCCCTCAGTCCTTCTACATTTATTAATTGGAATTCTGTAAGGAACATTTGTCCCTTCGCCCTCCTTTATTTATTTATTTGGTCATTTATTTATATCCGTGTGGATGCGTGGTTATTTATTTTATTCTTCGGGCTATAATCTAATACTAGCTTTATTTATTTTGCCTCTCAAATTGTTCCAGCTTTGGCCGTCGGAAACCCTTTCTTTACTTAAAAATGTTCTGGGCTCATCTTGTATATTTCCTGCCGCAGCTCTGGATGCAGCCACTCCTCCAGGGAGAAATGGCTCTTTTTTTTTGTTTTCCTTTGTCCGTGCTGCACGCGCAGCATGTGGGATCCTAGTTCCCTGACCAGGGATCGAACCCGCGCTGCCTGTATTGGAAGCACGGAGTCTTAACCACCAGACTGCCAGGGAAGTCCTGAGAAATGGCTCCTTTTATTGGAGAATGGTGTTAGAGACCAAGACCTCGGTGCTAGTGGGCTCATTGCTCTGGGCTGTCATTGCTTCTTGGCCTTCTCAGCCGCCGTCTCCAAGTCCAAACTCTCTCCATTGCCCCGACCCACAAGGCCCTGTACAGCCGGGCCTGCCAACCTCTCGGCTCTCCTCCTCCTCCCTGTTCCTCCCCTCTGTCCCCGCTCAGCACTCTCCAGCCACGTGGGTCTTCTGTCTGTTCTTCAAACACTCTGAGTTTGTTCCCACCTCAGGGCCTTTGCACTCCCAGTGCTCTCTGCCAGGAGTGCATCTCCCTCTGGATCGCCCCACAGCTGGGTCCTCCTGGTGATCAAGATATCAGCTCGCAGCCATCTCTGAGAGACTCTTCTGTACCCCTGAATCTAAAACAGCTACATCCTCCCCTCCCCCAGTCACTATCCCACCCTCCATGTAAGTTCCTAACTCCAGGATTATCTTGATTATCTTGCTTATTGTCAGTGTGGTGCCTCTAAGCGTCACCTCCATGAGGGCTGGGGACTTTGTCTTGCTCACCTCTATGTCCCCAGGGCCCAAAACAGTGCCCGGCGCACAGTAGGTGCTCAGTAAACGTTTGCTGAATGACTGAGGAGATGGGAGCACAATGCTACTGCTCCCATTATTCGGATGAGGAGACTGAGGCTGACACCATCTGAGATTTGTTCAGAGACACCTTGCTGTGGAATGAGGGGTTGTGGTCTCAGCCTGTGTGACTGAGGACCCCCAGCGCCTGTCCTGCTCGGGAGGGGGAGGCTGATGTTAAGTATCGAGACCTCGAGGCGGGAGGCCTGGCCGATGGGAGGCGAGACCAGAATGACCCAGGGAGCTGAGGGTCCCCTCACTTACTCTCCTGGAAGTGGGCGTGGCCTTTCCTTGTCCGGAGATGGGTGGAGACAGGGCTGAGCTTGGCTGGGGTCCACAGGTGAAGAGGGACCATGCAGGCCCATCAGCGTCTCCGACTTGAGACCAGGTAGTGGGGATGCCGACCTCCTGCTGGAAATCGCCGCAAGGCCTGGGGACCCTGGTCCACACCCCGACGGCCGCTGGGAGGTGGGTCTCTGAGGCAGTGGTATCAGTTTGCGGGGGATAAGGGAGCAGAGAGTGACTCCCCAAGGGGTCCCCAGGGCAGGTTGATTTCAGGCCCTTCAGCCCCCGGGAGGCATGTGTTGGGGGAGCTTCCTCGTCCATCAGGGCCTGGAGTGCCCTCCTCTTTGTCTGTTTCCTGAGGTTGGGGTCCTGGTGGCCCACAGGTACCATACCTCCTGGAGGCTGGACGGGGCGGGGCTCCCAGTCCTCAGTTTGTAAGCTTTTGGTAAGAGTTTGGATGCGGCTGAGAATACGAGCAAGTCGGGGGGCCCCTCCCCAGAAACGTTGACCCTGCTGTACACCCGGCTGGGGGGCGCGCCGGTTCGCGGGCCTGATGGGCTCTCCGGGGCCTGTCTGTGAGCCCCGCAGGCCCCAGCTGCTACACTCCGCTGTGCGTTGGAAGTTGTGGGGAAAGGGCCGAGGGGAAGGGGGTGCTTGGGGGTGAGTCTTCCATCCTCTTCTGTATCGGTCTGCATCTCTTGAGTCTCCTTCTGGGCCTCCATCCCCCTTAATTTGTGTTTCATTTTACCGAAGTAGAGTTGGTTTACAACATTGTATTAATTACTGCTCTACAGCAAAGTGATTCAGTTATACATATATGTACATTCTTTTTTAATATTCATGATGGTTTATCCCAGGATATTGAATATGGTTCCCTGTGCTGTACGGCAGGGCCTTGTTGTTCATCCATCATCCCCCTTTCTTTGGATCTTGTCTTCCTCTGCCTTTTGGCCCGTTCCCCTCTGTCTCTCTCTGTCTCTCTCTCTGTCTCTCTCTCTGCCAGGCCCCTCTCCGTCTGTCCTCATTTGGGATCTGATCTCATCCACCTGTGTCGCTCCCTCTCCCTCTGTCTCCCTGTCTTCCTCTGGGGCTCTGTCTGTCTGTCTTTCTGCTCTCTTTCCTTCTCCCTCATTCCTGGTCTTGGTGTCTCTCTCCTGTGCCCGCCTCTCTTTCCCTCTGAACAGCCCGCATCTCCCCGGGGAAGCGCCCGCTGCCCTCCGAGCCCGCAGTGCTGTGTGTGGCCTCCTTGGTTGAGGGCCTTGATGGCGAGAGGGGGCTGGCTTCCCTGAGCTGAGGCATGAGACCCCTCAGGTGCTTCCTGGGCTTCCTGCTGCGCTGGCTCCCACCAGCCTGTCGCTGGCTTGTCCATGTCACCCCCACCCCAGGGGGGCAGAGCAGGGGCTTGGTTGGAGGTGGCTTGGGGTCACAGAGGCCAGACCCCAAGACCCTGCCTCTGTGCAGCTGCAGGTCTCGGGGGCTTGGTCTCCCCGGCTTGCGTTTCTAAGGCTGTGGCAGTTTCTCTTTGGCCGGTTTCCCATGGCAGGTGTGGCTGACGGGAGAGGAGAGCCTGGGTGCGTTGTAGGGGTGATGGCAGCTCCAGGGAGGGCAGGAAGCCACAAGACCTCGCCGTCCTTCGGAACCCTCTTTTCTGCAGACCACGCTCAGCCTCGGTGTGGGTGGGGACACCTTGTACGTGACGGGGGAAGGACACACATTGGCAGTTCGTGGCTCACCCTGGGTGGCTACGGATGTGTCTTAGCTCACCGGGAGCCAATAGGGGCAAGTAGGGGCAAACTTCAGCAAGGGACGGAATTCCTGAAAGCCTGCATTTCTGACCTGCCCGGTTGGCCGTTTCCATCCTCCTTAGAAACCAGGCGATGCGGAAAAAGTTAATCTTGTACTTCAAGAGGAGGAATCACGCCCGGAAACAATGGGTAAGTCATCACCGCGTCCCCCACCCCTGGAATCTCTTCTGCTGCCCCCTCCCCTCCACGGACCAGGCTTCCTTGAGAGCCGAGACCGTCCAGGCCACTCAGGCCACACCCACCGGGGTCCCTGGGTTCCGCAGCTCATTCCTGCATGTCCAGGGTGTGAAGAAAAGCCAAGGGCAGTGAGAGAAACGGGAAAAGACAGCAGCTGCTTCCGTGAAGCTGGGTGCTCAGGGCTCGGCTGCCTCAAGGAAGCTGGGGCGTGAGTGGGTGGGGAGGCTGGGAACTGTGCCCCTCCTTTTCCAGCCTGGAAGGGGAGAAAGCAAAATGTTGGCCGGGAAAATTGGTTCCTTGTCAGAGGCCCTACTGTGGCTATTTTAGGCAGAAAGAGAGAAGTTTGTTGGCAGAGGTGGATGACTAGGGTAGGCTGCGTGCTGGGTGGCAGTGGCTGCAGGGGGCTCCCTGAGAAATGAGCTTTGCCCAGCCCGCTGTGCCCATTCCGGGCTCAGGAAAATCCGGGCCCAGAGAAGCAGTGAGGCCCCCGTTGCTTAGAAAGTGGTATGGACTCCTGCATCCCACTGCAGTCTCTGCCATCTCAGCTTGGGCATGGAGGCATGCCCAAGGCAGGGAGAGCACGTGTGAAAGAACACCTTTAGTTGTGGTTTAGGGTGGGCGTTTACGTCACTGATTCACTGGGTGAGGTTAGGGCTGGGTGATGGAGGGGGAGTTACCCATTAGTATTCTTTCAGCTGTGAGAGGAAGAAGCACTGGCTCAGATGGGCTTAAACAGTAAAGGAATTTGTGTAGCTGATAAAGTCCACTGAGTGGAGTTCAGGAGTGGTTTGATCAGGTTGCCCCTTCATTTCTATGCCTTTTTTCTTCAAGTCTGCATGTTAGTACCTTGACAAGCTGGTTTTCCTTTGGGACCTGAATTTCTACAGCAGGTTTGAGTCTTCTAGAGCCAGAGAGAGAGCTGCTGTTGCTCAGACCATCTCACAAAAGCTCTGATTTCACCACTTGAGGGCCTCGGTCCCTCTGAACCAGTTTCTGAACCCACCCTGCTCTGGCCTTAGACCTTGGCTGGGCCCTTGGAGAAGGGATACATTTCTGGCTCAGATGCTAGGTGACTGGGGAGCTGGTTGGGCAGCACCCTAGACCCCAGGGCCCCACGGGGTGAGAAGTGGTGGGCTTCCCTTTTCTTTCCAACCTCCTCAGACTCCCAGACTGACTGGATGATGACCAGAGGTGCCTGGCTGGATAGATGGGGTTCATGAAACGGGGCATCCCATCTCATTCGTAGAGTTAAGAAATATTTACTGAGCACCTGCTGTGCGCCTGAGTGGAGGAGACGCGGTGATAAGTGCAGAGCAGAGGGATGGGGTCGGGGACAGCCTGGATATCCTACCACGGTACTGAGAGACGAATGACCAGAAAGGACCACCCGTGTGAATATCTGGGGGTGTGAGTGTCAAGGAGAGGGCGCAGCAAGTGCAGAGGCCTTGAAGCAGGAACCGGCCTGGGGGGTAGCACAGGACAGCATGTAGCAGGCAAGCCTGAAGTACAGGGCATGCGTGGGGGGCTGTGGTCGAAAATCATGGGCGCCAGGTCACCTGGAAATGGAATGTCTAGATTTTACTCTAAACACAGCTGGACACTTATTCTTAATGTATTCTTAATAAAGAATACAAAATCTTTAAGAATTTTTAGTTATTCGGAAAATTTGACAGTGATCCAGGAAATCTGACAGAAGAGTAACAGTGAACACCTATAAGCCCGCTATCTAGAATCCATCATGGTTAACATTTCCTTATATTCGCTTTGTGTGTGTGTATTCGCTTTGTGTGTGTGGGTGTGTGTGTGTAAATATGAATGTTTTTGTGTTGAGCTGTTAGAACATAGGTGCAGACACCCAGACCCTCACCCGGAACACTTCCTGGAGGAAGGAAATTCTCTCTTTATCACACCTAAGGATTCACAGCTTTTCCGGATTCACAGCTTTTCCCCTGTTGTCCTGCCCAGGGGTGGGGTTCCTTTGCGGGGGGCGGGGGGGAGGTGGTGGAAGAAGAAGATCTGATTTACATTTTAAAAGGATCCCAGTGGCTGCTGGTGGGGGGGTGGAGTTGGGTGGGTGTAAGTTGTTCGGAAATCTCCCAGGGCTCCTTGTGGAGGGGTCCCTTGAGGGGATGGAGGGGAAATGGGCTTATTTAAAGATAGAGGAACTGCAGAGACTTCTAAGAAATTCTGGGTTCGCTTTGTGGCCAAGCTGAGCCCATCTTAAGAGAGGCCCTTGTGAAAACGAATTCCTAAACCACGGGCGTCTGGAATGATCTCATTCTTGTTCTTATATAAATGAGCCCAAAGCCCCATGCATCGTCATCAGCAAGGACTGGGAGGGCGCTTGGCCAAGACGGGCCCCCTCAGATCTGCATGCTCCCCTCCTGCCACCCCCCACCCCCACGTCAGTCAGTTCCCCTTCTGTGGGGCCCTCACTCCTTAGAGGTTCCTGGGACCCACGCTGCCCTACACTCCTGCTCTGCCCAGAGAGCTGAGGCTCTTCCCCCAGAGCGGCACCCAACCCCAACAGGAGCCTCCCCTAGGCCTGCCCTGTCCTCCCCTGGGAAGCTGAGCTCGCCCGCCCCACACCCCCCGAAGCCAGATTGTGTGTGTGTGTGTGTGTGTGTGTGTGTGTGTGTGTGTGTGTGGTGTTGGAAGGGGGTATAAGCGGGGGCACTGTAAGGCTGAGATGCGCAGATTCAAACCCTACCCACCACACCCGCTGTGAGTGATCTTGGGACAGCCGTCTTGCCCTAAGCCTCGCTTTTCCTCATCTGTGAAATGGGGTCATGGTGGGGCTGCAGGAAGGGTTAGCGCAGTGCCTGGCGGGGGGAGTGTGTGTGACTGATGGCCTGGCAGGATGGGTTAGTCAGGGGTTGAGCTCAGCCTGGAAGGTGGGTGTATTCATTTCCTGGGGCCGCTGTAACAAATGACCACAAACTAGGTGCCTTAAAACAACAGAAATGTATCCTCTCACTGCTCTAGAGGCCAGAAGTTCGAGATCAAGATGGGGGCAGTGCTGTGCTCCCTCCAGAGGTGCTAGGGGAAGGTCCTCCCTGCCTCTTCCAGCTCCTGGTGGCTCCAGACAGTTCCTAGCTGAGGCCACATGACTCCCATCTCTGCCTGCATCCTCAGCTGGCCTTTCCCCTCTCTTCTCTCACATGGATGCCTGTCACTGGATCTAGAGGTCACCCTAATCGAGGATGAACTCATCTCAAGGTCCTTAATGGCATCTGAAAACACCTTTTTTCAAATAAGGTCACATGTGAAGATTCAAACCCCCTAACCTGGGGGTTAGGATGCGGGCACATCTTTTGGGGGGGGTGTCACCATTGAACCCACTACAGTGGGCACTGGCATATTTTCAGCATCATCTGCCTTTTCTCTTTCTCCTGGCTTGTCCCCACTTTCCTTTTTTGTCTATTTCTTTTTTAGAGACGGCTAAAGTTTTGCTCACTCCTCTCATATCGCTTGCACCTCTTATTTTTCACTTCTGGGCTTTTTCCTGACCTGCCCCGGCATCCGTGACTTGCTTCTGCAGCCTGAGTTACAGGCAGCGGGACAGGGGCTGGGAGAGCTCCACCTCGTCACCCTCACGCATCGCTGAACACGCAGAACAGCCAGCAGGGGAGCATTCTCCAAGTCTGTGGTGCCTGGGCCACTGAGCCCAGCAGAAGACCTTTGCATGAGGCTGCAGGCTCCCTGGGGGTCTGGAGGATGCCAGGTCACCAGGTGACCACAGAGGCCAGTTCCCCTGGCCAGCCGGCTCCAGCCACCTCCCTAACACTTCCCTCCTTGCGCTCTGTCCGTCGGCCTGAGGCTGTCTTCCTGTTTTGGGGGTACCTCCTGGTCACCCCATCTCTCATCATTTTCCTAAGTGTAGAGCTCCATCCTGACACACCTGGCGGGGTAGGAGGGGTTCAAATCCTGGCCCTGCTCGGTGACCGGGGCAAATCATTTAATTCCTGGTCTCAGGTTCCTGTTCTGTTTGGTGGGGATTATAGTCACGCACCTCATCAGGCCACTGAGTGAAAGGCTGCAAGCAGTGTGCTCACGGCAATGCCCGGACTGCAGTGGGTGCTCAGAACCGTCAGCCGCAAGCTGACCCTAAAATTCATGGGGACCCCAAATAGACAAAACAATCTTGAAAAAGAACAACCAGGTTGGAAGAGTCACTTCCTGATTTCAAAACATATCACAAAGCTACAATAATCAAAACAGCATGGTTCTAGCCTAAGGACAGACATGGAGACCAATGGAACAGAATAGAGAGGCCAGAAACAAGCCCTCACATCTGTGGCTGCTGGATTTTTGACAGGTGGCTATGTCCATTCAATGAGACAGGACTGTCTCTTTCAACAAATGGTGCTGGGACAACAGGACTGCCACACTCACAGGAATGGAGTTGGATCCCACCTCACAGAATTAACACAAACAGTAACTCGAAATGAATCAAAGACCTAAATGCAAGAGCTAAAGCCATACAATTCCTAAGAGAAAACCCATAGGGGTGAATCTTTACGACCTTGGATTGGGCAGCGGATCTTGGGTGTGACACCAAAAGCATGAGCAGCAAAAGGAAAAGTAGATGCACTAGACTTTGTCAGAACAACAATCAGGATCCTGACCTCCCGTCCCTAATTGTGTGATCCCAGGCTGACGGCCCTGAGCTCTGAACTCCTGCCTCTACAGAGGGGATGGTGGTCATGGCCTTTTGTTGTTTGGGAGAGTCAGGTGCGGGAAGGACTCAGCTCTGTGCCTGGCATGTGACACAGTGGCACTTAGCTAGTGTCAGCGGCGATGCTGATGGTGATGACGGCGTTTATGATGATGACGATGACGCTGGTGATGCTGATGGTGATGATGATGCCACGAAGAAGAATTCCCACTGAGGGTGACCTGTTTTCAGAACACACACAGACTGTGGTCGCAGGGGCCATCCTCCTTTTCCTCTGCAGATTCTTGCTCCTGGCACCTGGCAGACTAGCTTAGCAGTGCTCCAGCCTCTGAGGTGTGAGTGTGAGTGTGAGAATGTGTGTATGTGAGTTTATGAGTGAGTGTGTGGGTGTGAGCGTGTATTGTAAGTGTGAGAATGTAAGTGTATGTATTTGTCCACGTGAGTGCATGTATGTGTAAGGGAGTGTGCGTGTGTTATGTGTGAGTGTGCATGTGTTATGTGTGAGTGTGTGCATGTGTGTATGTGAGTGTGTGACCTGCTTCCTTCCCTGGCCAGCGGGGCCACCATGTGGAAACCCCCTGGCAGGGTCGTTGCTGCCCCAGGGAAGGGCCGCAGCCACTGCCGTGCTCTGTCCCGAGGCGCCCCATGCCCTCAGCCCTCAGTGGACGGAGAGCACCTCCAGTGCACAGGCCACAGCAGGTGGCACTGTGGTTAGACGTGGAGGGGGACTTCCTCATCCTGGACAGTCCTCAGGAGCTGCTCACATCTTTGCGTGGGGTGCTTGGGGCTGGGCAGTGTGGCTGCGTGTGCCCGCACGGCTATTCCTGTCCCTTGCTCCACGAGGACCCCAGGCAGGGCTGGGGCGTCTTGCTGGCCGCCCTGCTCGCCCCTCCACTGGGCAGCTGGTTGGTGGCCCTGCGGGTTTCTTGCCTATCTTCACGGGTAACTGCATTCTTTTCCTCTGCTGGTTTTTGGTGAACATGTTCTCGCCTTTTCCCCATCTGACATATTTTCTCGCTCTCGCCCATCAGATCGAGGCCTCTCTGGCAGGGCTGAGAGCGTGGGGAGGGTCCCCCGCTCTGATGGTGGGCTGGGCTGGGTTTCCTTCACGCCGGTTCTCACCCTCAGGGGTGCTGTTCTCGGCACCTTGCCACGAACATGTGTGGCTATTGTCTGGAACTTGACCTCCCAGGGTTCTTGGGGCAGCCCACATACCTGGGACCCCCCCCCCCTTCCGGGAGCTGGAGGTCAAGTTCTGCTCCTCCTCAAAACTGGCCTGACGGCCACTTGGGGACCATCACGCTGCTGGGTTTGTTGAGGACCCAGGTCACAAGCTGCCTTGGTCAGAAGCTGAAATTCAGGATGGGGAGGGGTGTCTGGGCACGAGGACCAGAGACGGGTTTTCTGATTATGCTGAAGTGTCGAGGAGGCGTTCAGGCGAGACTCCCAGGCCGTGCCATCTGTCCACGGCAGCTGTTAGAGACGGGGAGGCCGGGTCTCACGGGCAGCCGGGTGCTCCCTGCCTGCCTGAGGTCCGGGTCACCTTGGAGACTCAGAAGCCAGGCAGCTACACTCTGGGCCAGGCCGGGGTCTTTTCTCTAAGGAAGGACATACAGCAGGAAGCACTGTGGTTAGACCTGGAGAGGGACTTCCTTATCTTGGCTGGGCGGCAGCTTGAGTCTTCACACCCAGTCCTTGGTTGTGGGGAGCATGGCTGGCCTGAGGCCGGGGGATGAGGAACTATTCAGAAAGAGAATGCTTTCCATGCGGCTGTCCCGGGCCTGATGGACGCCCCAGAGCTGCACCGTCCGACGCAACTGACAATGAATGAAATGGTCTGTGTGCACTGACCACTATGGGTGGTAGCCCTGGCCTCACGTGGCTACTAGCATTAGAAATGTGGCAGAGGGACCAGAGACCTGAATTTAAATGTTACTTCATTTTACCTGATTTAAACTCCACAGCCACATGTGGCTGGAAGCTTCCGTATTGTACGAGGCCTTTCTGGAGGGAGGCCGGCCGGCAGGGGGTGGCCCATTCCCCAGGGAGCGAGGCGGCCGGGTCCTTAGGGCAGCCTGTGGGGTTTCTTCAGGGGCCCGGGTCTGCCTGGGTCTGCTCAGGTCTCTGCGTGATCGCGTGTCTGCCCACGTGCTGGGTCTGCCCATGTGCCCGCGTGTGATCGCGTGTCTGCCCACGTGTGCCCGGGCACACGGCAGAGCGGGGAGCCGGGGAGGGGCTGGGTGTCGGATGCGGGAGGCGCGGCTGCCGCAGGGCTCCCCCACACCCCCGCAGGAGCAGAAGTTCTGCCAGCGCTATGACCAGCTCATGGAGGCCTGGGAGAAGAAGGTGGAGCGCATTGAGAACAACCCCCGGCGGCGGGCCAAGGAGAGCAAGGTGCGCGAGTACTATGAGAAGCAGTTCCCCGAGATCCGCAAGCAGCGAGAGCTGCAGGAGCGCATGCAGAGGTGAGCGGAGGGGGAGCTGGGCCCACCCCCACTCCCCCGTCCCCCCTCCCATCCCCCCTCCCCTCCCATCCCCCATCTCCTCCCCCACCTCCCCCGCCCCCTTTCCTGCCTCCCAGGGCCTGGGTCAGCTCCAGGCACTGTCCGAAGAGGCACCCTGCCCAGCGTGAAACAGAAAGCACAGCAGCGTCTCAGACTGGCAGCCCGGGGGCCGCATCAAGCCCTTGGATGTGTCACTTGGTGACACAATTAATACTTAATTGAAAGAAGCTTAAATCCATTTTGGTGGAGTGAGTTCTCCTTCCTGTGTGCCACAGGCTGGTACCTCCCAGCGTCGTTCATTTATGCGGCCCCTGAAGGCAGCTGAGTTTGAGATCCCTGGTGTGGATCAAAGGAGAAGGACGCTGGTCTCACGTGGCGGCCGTGGGGACTGGGTGGGATCCTGCGTAGGAGTGCCCAGCGCAGAGTAGGTGCTCAGTGACGTGCGGCGGTGACAGCTGTTGTCACACAGAATAGGTGACGGGCCACGAGCAGGGATGCTGGATTTCACTCTTTACCGGGCACTCGCGGTGCATAGCTCGCCGAATGCCTCCGCCCGGTCCTGGGAGCCGCGTGCCACCTTATCCCCGTGGTACAGGGGGAGACACTGAGGGACAGGTCCGAAGAGGCCGAGCTGGGGTTTGTATGTGGATCTGTGTGGCTGGTCTTTTGGTGGGCATCTTAGGAGAGAAAAAGCGTTCTGGCATTTCTGGATGAGTCTGGGGGCTCCATGCCCTCCCCTGGACCCCTGGGTTCGGGGCTGTTTGTGTGGGTGTGAGGCCTGGCCCCTCCTCACTGCCCACACGCCGCCTCTGGGGAAGCTGTGGGCTCGGGTCTGTGCCGCTGTGCCGGCCGCGTGTCCCTGGCTGCCGAGGGGCCGGTCCTGAGCGTGTCCCTTTGGTCTCCAGCAGGGTGGGCCAGCGGGGCAGCGGGCTCTCCATGTCAGCCGCCCGCAGCGAGCACGAGGTGTCCGAGATCATCGATGGCCTCTCGGAGCAGGAGGTAAGTCCACGGCCTGACCTCAGCTCCACCCGCTGTGTCCCCTGCGCGTGGAGAAGCTCCCAGCAGGAAGTAGAATTCATCTGGATGCTTGAAATCAAGGGGCTTGTTACTGAAGTGTGGGCAGAGCCAAGGTGGGATAGTGGGGCACCAGGGGAGCAGACATTGCCCGTCCCCAGCCTGAAGGACAAGCGGGGAGAGGGGCCTTCCTGGGGCTGAGGAGGAGAGGCCCCCTGGGAGGACATGGCCAGGAAGGGCCCCATCCATGATGCCACGGCGGGGAGGAAACAGGGGATAAGTGCCCCCGCCTCTCACTCCCCACCCCCGTCCCCATCTACTTTCAGGGCTTCCCATTGGTTGAGCCCGACCGGAAGCCAGAGGGCACGAGTGCCTGAGAGCTATGGTTTCTAGGTCAGCCTCCCCGTGCCCAGAACTGGGGGCAGAGGGGGATTCCCATCTCACCAGCTGTTCACCAAGCCGGGGACCTTCTCTCAGGAGTTCCCAGATGACCTTCTATCAGCCAGGTGACCCTGGCTGTGGTCTCCAGAGCCCAGAGATGACCAGGAAGCAGGGAGAGGAGGCGTTTGCTCCTGGGGCAGGGCTGGTGCTGGCCTGTCCCCTCCCAAGTCTTGTAGGTCAAGCATCTAATGTGCCAGTCCCCCCGCCCCACCCCCCATGTTCCCAACACCACAGGAGACAAGAGGGGGCCTCAGAAAGGAGGGAGCACATTCTTCCTCCCCGGGGGCCTTGCGTCCAGGCAGAACTGTTGTCCAGATGGGAGGTATTGCAGCTGCGGCGCAGTGCGGTCATCTCTAGCTGCACCCGCCTATTTAAATGGAAATTAACACAAATGAAATAAAATTAAAAATGCGGTTCCTCTGCGGCCCCAGTCCCGTTTCAGCTGCTCAGAAGCCACATGTGGGTAGTGGCCCCATGTTGGACAGAGCAGGCAGTAAACACCTGCATCGTTGCAGAACATTCTACTGGGTAGCACTGCTTAGGCCGCTGATTCTCTTTGGACAGACTTAAGAGTCCTGGGGAGGGGAGTCTGGCTGGAATTACAGTCTCCTAGGGCCCTGCCCCAGCAGTTCTGATTTAGCCAATCTGGGGCGGAGCTCAGGAACCTGCATTTTCACCAGGCTGTTCACGTGAGTCTGATGCAGGTAGTTCAGACTCTCTGGCCGTTAAAAAAGAGCCTTCGTTTTAAAACTTCACGTGATACGTCCCTGTTTTGAACACCCTTCAGTCTGCAGAAAGCAGAACTCGGAAAGCCTTTGTCCTCACACCTGTGGGTTCGCTCGAGCTCCTGTCCCGCCGATGCTGTGGCCACGTACACGTCCCACAGGGGCACGTGGGAACAAGAGGAGGGCGGCCCTCCCCCGTGTGTTCCCTGCCTGATGCAGGCAGGGCGCCTGGCATCCCAGCCGGTTCGGTGTCCCCCTCCCACCCACCCCGGCCCCCATCCCGGAGGCCCACTTCCCCAGGTCCTGGCCGCACAAGAATGCAGCCACCAGCATCCGCAGGGATGCTGAGGGAACAGCTTTCGCGGGTGATGGTTGGAAAGGGAATTCAGGGCAGAAACTTCACCTTACCCAGCCCAGGCTGACCTGAGGTTCCCTGGGAGGGTGGGAAGGAGGGGACTGGGCGGGAGGAACGATGCTCTCCATCTGGGGGGAGCTCGCGGTAGTCAGCGCTCGTGCCCCGCTGGGGAGAGGCAGCAGAGCAGGGGTGGGGTTCCTGCCCGGAGAAACCCTGCCTGGGGTCTGCGAGTGCTGTGTGTCTCGGGCAGCCGAGGAGGACGGGGAGGTGAAGGTGTTGTAGGGCTGCTCGAGTGCGGGGCGGGGGGGGGGGGGGGGGGCTCGGGCAGCCGAGGAGGACGGGGAGGTGAAGGTGTTGTAGGGCTGCTCGAGTGCGGGGCGGGGGGGGGGGGTGGTGGTGGGCGGGGGAGAGAGGCTCAGGCCTCTGTGGGGGGCCCGTCTCAGCCCAGGGTCAGGGCCCTGCCCCCCCGCGCTCCCCTGCTCCTGTCGGGAATCCCCAGCACTGAGTGGAGAGCTTGGATGTGGGAGGTAGGGCAGCGGAGCCTTTGAACTGGCTGACCTTGGCCGGGCTGGACCCTCGCCTGCCTCCGGAGATGGGTAATTAATCGCCAGTAATGGGCTGGCTGCAGAGATTTGGGGAAGTGAGTCCAGCTGAGTGGCGGCTCAGAGCCTCTTAATAGCCATCCTGACGCATTAGGAGCGAGCCCGCCCGACTCCTGCTGAGCAGGGGGCTGGGCAGGCCTGGTCCCCAGTGGGCACGCTCGAAGGAGCTGGATGCAGGGCTGGGGGTGGGTGGCAGTCGAGGAAATGGTTCTGCAGCCTCACCAGGCCCCCCCCAGAGCGAGGCAGCCCCCCGCCCCACCCCGTGCGCCCTCTGAAGCTGCAGGGCCAGGCCCCGTCTCCTGAGCTAGTCCGGCCCAGCTGGGCCGCACATCTTTCTTGCAGTATTTTACGGCACTTGCATTTCCAAACGGAAGATTCATTGCTCCCCTCTTTCTGCAGATAAGGTGGCTGCTGGTCTCTGCATTTAATTTAACAGCCCTGCCCACCATAAACCTCTCCGGGGCCGCCTTTAAATTCTCCCTTCCCCCCGCACGGGCTATGATTATTTTTTAACTCACCGTTCGCTTTCTCTCTGGCGTTGCGTTTTTCCTGTCTTGCCCGGAGTATCCCCCCCCTCCGCTCCTCACCTGGCTCCCCTGTGCTGGCGCAAGCACCCCTCCCCCTCCCCACCCTGTCCCTCATGCTTTCCAACCGTCTCCATTTCCCTCCAGAACCTGGAGAAGCAGATGCGCCAGCTGGCCGTGATCCCACCGATGCTGTACGACGCCGACCAGCAGCGTATCAAGTTCATCAACATGAACGGGCTCATGGACGACCCCATGAAGGTGTACAAAGACCGCCAGGTCATGAACATGTGGAGTGAGCAGGAGAAGGAGACCTTCCGGGAGAAGTGAGTCCCCATCACGGGGCGGGGCGCCCGGCCGGGCCACCTGCCCCTGTCCCGAGAAACCTGTCCCGTCGAGGCTTGTGCTGGCTTCCTAGGGCTGCCACGGCAAACGACCACCAGCCGCGTGACCTCAAACAACAAGAATCTGTCCTCACACAGTTCTGGGGGCTGGAAGTCCAAGATCAAGGTGTGGTCCGGGGCGGTTCCTTCTGAAGGCTCCAAGGGAGAGTCTGTCCCAGGTCTCGCACCTGGCTGGCACCTGCTGGTGGCCGGCGACCTTTGTCATCCCCCGGCCTGGAGATGGATCTCACCATCTCAGTGTGTCTTCACGTGGTCTTGTTTCCTGTGTGTCTCTCCTTTTCCTATAAATTCACCAGTCACATTGGATTCAGGGCCCACCCTACTCCAGCATGACCTCATCTTAACTAATTATATCCGCAAAGGACTCATTTCCAAATAAGGTCACCTTCTGAGGTGCTGGGAGGACATGATATTTGGGGGGACACTATTCAAACCAGTACAAAGTGTCAAGGCAGTTTTATGTGAAATGGGGCAGTGTGTATCAGAAGAACAAGGCAGGAGGACCTTCGAGGCTGGGCTGAAGCCTTGGGCAGGGTTATGTGGCTGGCCGGTGACTTTTCGGTTTTCATTTTACTTGGAAAGTGGCTATTTGTGGAGCACATCCTTCATCACAGACACTGGACAGATGTTTTCTGGGGTTTGTGCATTTGTCCCTCTTATCCCTCATAACAGCGTTACCAGGCCATCCCCATTACACACGTGAGGAAACAGAGGCTCAGAGAGGTTAAGACACTTAACAAAGGTCACACAGCTTGCAAATGGTGGAGGCAGGATTCAGACTCCCCCAGCTTCGGGGCAGGGGCTCAGCTGCAATGGAGAGGCTTGTCGGGGGAGAGGGGGTACGGAGCCAAGGAGCAGGGTGGGGGGGTCTTTGGAAAGCAGAGGCAGGAACTGGATGCTAAGAGGTGAAGCTTGGGGCTTCTTCTAAAATGAAAGAGCAGAGTGACTGTTTTGGGGAGACGAGTGAGGAACCAGATGGAGAAAGCGCTCCTTTTCCCCCCACCAGACTCAAAATGTGTGTCCCAGGGAACCACATCCTGGGCACAGAGCGCCTCCTCAGGACCCAGGACCCCCATAAGGCAAGAGGGTGGGAAACTGAGGCGGAGGCCTCAGCGCTCAGCCAGGAGGTCGTGGGGGACTCAGCTGCGGGGCGTCCACGTTCACCTCCACCTCCCGAGAAGGCCTCAGAGTTTCTTCAAAAGAGGTGTCCCACGTTCTCCAGCCACCCACTGCAGGGCCAGGCCGCAGGGGCTGGGGCTGTCTCTGTCCTTTGCAGAGCTGGGTGGCCCCAAAGTGCCAGACTGGGCTTCAGGGACGGGGACGGCTCTGGGTCGTGGGCAAGGCTGGGGTGCATCAGCCAGGGCAGACACCAGGACTTGGAAATGCAGGAGGAGCGACTGAAGAGGGTCTTGTGTTGAAAGTTTTTGTTTGTTTGTTTTAGTAAATGGCTTTTGATTATGGAAATTCTAAAACATACATAAAAACAGAGGGACAGTGTAACGCACCTTCGAGCGCCTAACACAGATGCAGCGACCTTCCACAGGAAATAGCGCTTTGGGTTTACTGCTCCGAGACAGGAAACCCAGGTAGTTAGCAGCTCATTTCTAGGTCCTCACGGTCACAGACGTCGAATCAAGTCGTCCCGTATCTGGTGTTGTACAATTTAAAAACCAGTGAAGTGACTGTAAGACGGTCATGGATGCTAAGAATTACTGCTGCATTAGGTATTTAAATTCCCCCTGGTATGTCTGATATTTATTTATGCTTTCTTTAAAAAAAAAAAAAAAAAAAGAGTTTTCTGGGAATGCTTTCTGTGTTTTGGCCTTTCAGGATTTTTCATGTTGCCGTTCCGACGTAAGGATTTCACACTGTTAGTCCAGTAGCTGCAGAATGGGGGGCCGAGGCTGGGCTGATGTCTGCTGAGACCCAGTTTGGCACCTTGAGTCTTTCAAGGTCCCGGGTGACTTCTCGTTTTCAGCGGAACTGATAGCACTCAGGGCCTCGGAGAATCACGTGCCGGTGGCGTAGAGTTCCATCACTTAACTGGTTTTGTGACTTTGAGCAGCCTCTTCCTCTTCCTGAGCCTCAGTCTCCATGTCTGTAAAATGGGTGCAGCCTCGGTGCCTCCTCGCTTAGCCGTCTGGAGGTAGCCAGTGTCAGAGTAAACTCTCAGGAAACATGGCAGAGGACCCAGGTGTAAGTTGGAGGGAGGCGGAACAGGCGACCTAAGAGATTCCCAAGTGTGCTTCTTGGTCTCCTGGGGCCCCATCTCTGCGTGGGGAAACCCCAAGGAAGGGATCTGTGGGGAAGGAAGTGTCACTGGGGCAGGGAGAGGGAGGAGAAGGGAAGACCGTCTGTCTGGAAAATCAGGGCGTTAGGCCGCCTCCGGCTTTGAGAGCTGCCCGAGGCAGGATCCCAGGCTGGGAAGCCTGCCTCTGACTCGCGGCTTCCTCTGGGAAAAGAGAAGAGGCCGCTCTGGCTTCTCCAGTGTCTGGTTGGGGAGCAGGGGAGGGGCCCACTGGCCTCCTGCCCAGCCATCTGGAGGGCTGGGCAGGACAATCGCCAGCGCTGGCCCAGGCTCCCTCCGGCGGCGGCGGCGGCGGCGGGGGTGGGGTGGGGGGGACCACGGGGCCCCTGCGTCCCCAGCAGCCTCTCCTCTCCCCAGGGAGGCCGCGGGGCAGTGGCGCGTCTTGGAGACGGGCGGGCCGAGGCTCCACCCAGCATCGCCGGGGCCCCAGCAGCCGTGACCCACATCTCCGCCCCCGCTGTCCGCCTGCTCCTGTGGCCCTGACATTTCAGTCTGGCCCAGCTCTTTCCCAGTAATTCTCCCTGTTCCGCAGGAAGCCAGTTGGTGGGGTGCCAGCCCCCCGCCACCCCTCCAGCGTGGGTCCCTTCCCTCTGCCTCCTGGGCCGGCTAGCCTCCTGCCTGCCTCCTGGCGGGCACTCGAAGCCTCTGCCCCGTGACCTCACCCGTGGCCGCCCCGCGTGGGCCGGGCGAGGCCCAGCTTCCCAGGCCCAGCCGGAGACAGAAACAAAAGCAGATTTTAAAAGGGGGGGAACCCCACCGAAGGGCTGCATGTCATGTCCTCATTTTTCCTGGAACCCGCCTCCAGCAGGACAAACAAATGTATTTTCAAAGGCGCTAAAACCAGTGACTCACTCCAAGGAACGCCCTCTCTTAGCCCTCCGTCCCGCCTGCCTCGGCCCTTCCCACACCCCCCTGGGCTTAATTGCTCCGAGCGGGGCGGTGCCGGGCCAGCGGAGATGGCAGGCGCCCGGGAGCTCGGCGGCCGCCCAGCTGGGCAGCCCGCCTCGGCCTGGTCTCAGGCCCGCCCTTCTCTCCCCGCAGATTCATGCAGCACCCCAAGAACTTCGGCCTGATCGCATCGTTCCTGGAGAGGAAGGTGAGTCTGCCCGCCGGCCCAGCGCCACCCGCCCCGTTGCCCTCTGACGGCCACTCCTGGGGGCAGCCGCTTGGGCTGGGCCTAAGGACCCTCCCTCCCCACCCACGAGGCCTCCGCCTGCTGGCCCCTTGCTCTCCTTGCTGTGTCTGTCTGACGGCACTTCCCTCCTTCCTCCCTCCTGGGAGGGGCAACCGCAGGCCCCGCCCCCTTCTCCCTGGGCGGAGCTCCAGGCTGGGAAACCCCAGGAGAGCTGTGTGCACCAGCTCCCTCAGACGTGGCAGCAAGCACCCTGGCAGACTGGACGTGGGTTCTGGAAGCCGTGCCATGCCTGGCATCCTAATTAAGGCTTTATAGGCAAGACTGGCGATCTTCCAGGGCGCTGGATGGAATGATGACCTTTCGAGGCCCCTCTGATGGTCACTGTACGCTGACACCCCTGATGCGAAGCCGGGCGTGTGGCTGGCGTGTGGTCTATCCTCATCCCCTTTGGGTACACCTTTACGTAGAACTGAGGCTTGAGCTCCGCCTTGCCCCCAGACCCAGCCTGGAGCGGTGCCTCTTTCTGCTACGGCTCCCTGTTGGCGGGTGGACACAAAGCGTCCCCGGAAATGGTAAAGCCCCCTTTTGTGTACCCACGAGGCTAGGCTGGGCAGTGGCCGCAGCGGCCGCAGGTGGGAGGGAGCTGGTCTGGGGCCTGGACGTGGCCCTGTGTCAGAGTCGCCCGCTGGACCCCAGCCTCATCAGGGCGGAGCCAGACAAGCTTCCTGAAAAGGTTTACTTTCTGGGGCTGCTGTTCTGGGTGTTTAAAGCAGCGTTTCCCCGAATCTCGTCTCTCAGACGGGGTGTCTGCCCACTCCCAGCTTTGCGAATACCATGCTACTGGAGGCCTCATGCTTCCTTGCTGCGGGAGGGCGGTCGGAACCGGATCCAGGCGGGTGTTTTAAAGGGTAACAGTTGTTCTCAGCATCTGCCCTCAATGAGAGATGGGGCAGCATGGGGAAGTGAAATCTCTCCCGGCCTGAAAAACCAGTGTGGAGAAGCAAGCCCTATAAATAGCCTCTCCTCTGAGTTAGTGACAGCTTCTTACTAGGGGTGTGGACAACCCAGGAGGCTCTAGGTTGGGGCTCCCCGGAGATAGAAGCAGGGGTTTCAGAAATTAGCAGTTGAGCAGCACTGTTTGCATGAGGGAATCAGAGGTCTCTACGCTGGAGCATAAACTTTACGGTGTTCTTGGGCTAAGAGGCAGCCCAAGCTGAGACTTAGAGCTTCCAGAAGGGTCTGAAGCTGGGGCTACCAGCTGTGCCTTGGGGACTGGCGTGTCCTGGTGGTGAGTGAGGCCAATAGCAGGCTGGGAGCTCGGTGGACTGGCCAGCCCGTGCCCGTCCGCAGGGGCAAGTGATGCTTAGGGCCAGCCCGTGGTCGCCCAGCACAGGAAGGCACTCTCCTGAATTGTTCAAGGGGAAGTCAGACACCCACATCCCCCAGTTTGCAGATATCGGCGTCTGACTATAAGATGTTTCTCTTAACTATTTTGCGGGCCGTGCTTGTGGTCAGGTTGAACTTGGGAGCAGCCTCTGTTCACAGGCCATTCTAGGAGGCCAGTTCCTGGCTTGGCACCAGCACTGAGCATCAGAGAAACATTTTACCTCATCTCAGTGACAGCTGCTGGCGTTGGCGAGCTGTCACCTGGACCGGGCCCCGTGGCCGCAGGTGGCAGCATCGTCGTGTTCTGTCCTTCAGTTGCTCTCTGAGGACGATGCCCTCTTACTGGTCCCATTTGGACGAGGAGGTGGTGGGGTTCCGAGAGCGCCAGTCATTTGCTCAGCAAGTGGCAGTGCCAGGATTCAGACCCCGGTCCGCGGGGCAAAGACCGAAGCAGAGAAAAGACATAAACGTCTCAAGAGACGAAGAGTTGCGTGGCGACGTTAGGCTGGAGGCACGAAGCTTGGAAGAGGTTACTCAGGGCCCTAAATGTTAGGGAGGAGGAAGCTAGGGTGAGAGAGCTGACCCGAGTTGGGGAGCCGGAGGCGTTGTTCTCCCGGGGCTGGGGTGGCGGGTGACAGCTTCATCGTCACGACTGCCGGTAGCACCAACCTCAATACGAAGTGGTTAACACCTCTGCCGGGTGTGTTCTGTGGTCCTAAGTCCTTTACACGTATGTGTATTAACTTACTTGGTCTTCATGACAACCCTGTGAAATACGCGCTGTTAGTACCCCTACTACACAGGTGAGAAAACCGAGGCCCCGAGAGGTTAGGTAAGCTGGCCAGGGTCACCCAGCCAGTACCTGGAGGAGGTAGGATTGGAAGCCAGGCCTCTGGCTCCCGGCCTCCTGCTCTGACCGCCTGCACTGCACACGCATCAGAGTTCTTTTCTCTCTCCATCCTGCAGACGGTGGCCGAGTGTGTCCTCTATTACTACCTGACCAAGAAGAATGAGAACTACAAGAGTCTGGTGAGGCGCAGCTACCGGCGCCGCGGCAAGGGCCAGGTGAGGAGGGGGCGGGGCGGGCTCCCGGCATGCTCGGGGGGCAGCGTGCGGTGACATCTCCTCGTGTTTCTCAGCAGCGGGTCCCTCGGTTTGGGCCCCTTCAGTGGCGGCTGGGAGACCCTCTCTGGGGGTGTTCCTCCTATCCCAGCAGCAGAGAAGGGACCTGGGAGAAATGGCCGCTTCCACCCTCAGCCTGGAAAATTCTAGAACTCTGGGCTTGGTGACCCATCGTCCCTGTGGTGGATTAGGGTCGCATTCCCAGAGCAAGGGCTGGGCTTCCAGGATGACTTGGGCTGGTCTACAAACTTAACATTTAAAATTTAGAAATAATTTTTGGTGTTTTGTCGTAATGCATATGTGAAAGAAAAAAAAAACAGCCAGTACTTCAAAGTGCCGTTTTTCAGATATCACTGCTTCGGATGTGACTGAAGGATGATTTAAGTTAGAGCAGGACTTGGCAAACTATGGCTCTCTGTGAGTCCAGCCTGCCACCTGTTTTTGTGAATAAAGCTTTATTGGCACCCGGCCATGCCCATTCGTTGACATATTACTGTGGCAGCTTTTCTGTTGCAACAGCAGAGTTGAGTAGTCCTGACAGAAACTGCAAAGCCTGACATATTCACTATCTGGTCCTTTATAGAAAAAGTCTGCTGACCTCTGAGTTAGAGGAAAAGGGAATTCGTTTAAAAAAAAAATTCCGTGGGGCTTCCCTGGTGGCTCAGTGGTTGAGAATCCACCTGCTGATGCAGGGGACACGGGTTCGTGCCCCGGTCTGGGAAGATCCCACATGGGGAGAGGCCACAACAGTGAGAGGCCCGCGTACTGCAAAAAAAAAAGAAAAATTCTGTAAATTATGTTAAAAGATGAAGGGGGTCAGTGGCACACATTTTAAAGGGGGCTCACGAGGGTTTTGGATTGGGGTGATGGAGGGAAGGGTTGGGATTTGTTTCACTTCCGGGCTGTTAAGAATCAGCCCAGAGCAGATGCTGGGAGTAGGGGGGTGAGGGGGAGTGGGCTTGTGCTGCAAGGCGGAGGGATGCGGGCCGGAAGCTGCAGAAGGCTCTGGGCACTGCTGTTAGATGCCGGACTGGAGGGTGTTGAGGCAGGCCCTTCCCTGGGTCCTCTGGCCTGGGGGACCGGGCAGGGGAAAGGGACGAAGGCCCGGATTAGCATGTGCTGGGAGGACAGGACACAGAGGTTCTCTTAGGTGGGTGCTCCTTGTCATTGGCGTCCTCCAGCCCAGACCCCCACGCCTACCCCAGGACCACCGTCTTCCCTTCCCGAGGCTGGAGAGAGCCGGACCCTGAGGGCATCAGGTCCAGCCATCACCTGCGGGGTCCCAGTGTCCCCTGTGAAACCGTCACTCTGTGATCAAGCCCCATAGCCTACGATGGGTTGGTCCACGCAGCTTCCTAGCCCGCATCCCGTGTCTCCTTTCTTGCTTTCTGGGAACTGTGCTTCAGGAGTACAGACCTACTTTTCTGTTGGCTGAGCCACATATAATTAGGGAAGCAAATCTGCTGACGGGAGAGTAAACAGCCCCTCACTGCGTTCTGCACGTCAGGCCAAGATGATTGAGACTGAGAGTTGGTTGTCGTTGGCCTGGATCGTTGAAGGGTGGCTGCGTTTGGTTTGTGGATAGGGTTTTCCTCCAGTTTTGTGCAGCCACCATTGGCCAGCCTGCTTGCCCATCTAACAGATGTGTAAAACCGAGGCCTACTGGCTTGGCCCTATTCAGTTGTAAAGACCTAGCTGTGGTGCGTTAGGAATTGAAGTGCATTTAGGAATTTTCCTAGACTGAGATGCAGAAACTCAAATAAATGCTGGGGCAGGGAGCATAAATGTGCCGCCTAAGAGGCAGTAAGGAGGGCGTGGTGTGGACTGTGGCAAAATAAAGGGGGAGATAAAGGCCTCTAGGTTGATTTTAAAAACGTTGTCAGCTATTTGTTGAGCACCTCCTGTGTGCCAGTTCTCTTGCTTGTCTTCCCAGTGTCCCCCTGACCCCCTGCCTTCGTGAGGGCCCTGGGGGTGGGCTCATGAGGCCCTTGCTGGTGGCTGGGCTGGGGCCTCTGGAAATGAAAGGGTTCTGAGTCAGATGGGGAGAGATTGGGCCATTCTCCTCACCCTGTGCTGAGAGCCACATTTGTGTGGAGGGAGGCAAAGACTGTGTGCTGCCGTCATTTAGGGAGGGGGTCTCTCCAGATGAGTCCTGGGGAGTGGGGGGCCGTTGGTGCCCCCTGCCCCTGGTCCTGGCTGCCATGCCTTCCACTTCACGGTGTTAACGCCTTGCTGGCTGACTCATCTGCCCGTCGGACATTTGTGTGGTGACACAGGGGACTCTGTGCTCGTTGTCTAGACCAGGTGTACACAGGTGGTTCCGAGTCTGCCTGAGAGGCTCCATTGAGTAAGGGACCCCAAAGATGCGGTTGAGGAACAGCCTCTTGGGGGGATGAGGACAGAGGTGAGGGTGTCCTGGGCAAAGGGAACAGCAGGTGGAAAAGCACCAGGACACGAGGGAGTGCACAGTACCCTTAGAGTCTTAGGAGCAGGGGTCTCAGTACCTTCCAGGGTCTTAAATGAATGAAGGAATGGAGACTCCATAGGAGGCAATAGGGAGTGGTGAGGCCTGGGGCTAACTAGAGAGCTTGTGCCTCGTATCAGCTCCAGCTGACTCTTGACTACATGGCCCTGTATTGCCAGATCTGATTTTTGCTGATGAGCTGGAGATAGGGAATTATGTGAAATTGCCTGACTTTTAAATCTGAGGTCATGTAAGAACCAATAACAACAGAGCACCAGGTAGGCTGGACAACTCGTATTTGCTCTCGAAATCTGTCCTCAGCCCTCAATATAAGACCTCTGGGTTGGAGTATGGTAAGCCTGGGGGAAGGGGTAGGGAGAGGATTATGTGACTTGGGACAGAGTCCAGGGTCAGGGCACTGGGGGCCCTGGAGTGTTTTATAGCAGAGAAGCGTTGGCTTCCTATTTTCATCTGAGCTGTCCTGGGTTAGCTGTGGCGTCCACAGTGCTGAGAGACATGGGGCTTGTCTGGTGAGGTTTAACGGTCTGCTCAAGCTGGCGTCTCAGGCTGGGGTTCCCAGGATGGAGCAGGGATGCCTCTGTGCCCTGCCTCTCGCAGAAAGAGAGAAGAAGGCAGGGCACGAGGCCCCTGTCTCCTTGGGAGATGGGACATATCTTTGGGGCTCTCCCCTCCCTCTGATCGGCTGTGGCTGCAAAGAGGTGCCCCGTGGCCCGGGCCCTGCCGGGGACGGAAATTAACGTGCAAACCCTGGAAGGACTTCTGTGCCAGGCAGATCCGCTGCCCTCACCACCGCCTGCCAGCCCCGTTCATAAATGTGGAATAAATGGGTCAAACCCAAGTGTTGACTTTGTGGCCGTAACTCTTCCCTCTGCTCCGTGACAGCGAAATAAACGGCGGGCACCGACCCCGCAGCCCCTCTTGGTAATTCAAGGTGAAGTTGCTGCAGCGGGCCTGATGTGATAAAACCTGTGATCCTGCTGATAAATCTCCCAGTGAGACGGGTAGGGGCTCCCCAGCCTGGCGCAGAGTGGGAGTGGGTGTGGGTGTATGTGCTTGGGCGCCTACACGTGGATGGACGGCTGGGCACCGGCGGTGGCGGTCCCCCGTGGGCCGATGCTGTGAGCGGATGGAGGTCGGGCGTGAGGCAGGCAGAGACCCTCTGCTCTGGGAAGCCAGAAGAGCCAGGTGGGGATATAAGCCTGCAGAGCGATCCACCGTGGGATGGGGAGCAGTCAGCCTCGGAGGCCGAGCAGGCGCCCAGGTGACAGCGCTGCTGTCCCATCCTCGTGTCCGATCAATCCTTGGTCCACCCCGGCAGCTCAGAACCTTGGGACGGGCTGTGATCCTCACGTGGTTCCCGTGGCTCCGGCCACGCCGTGGCTGGTGACGGCCCCGCGGCACCGCTCAGCTTGTCAGCCCGACAGAGGCCCCTCGGATGGGCCCCTCCCGCTTCAGTTCTCTAAGGTTGACCCCCACTCACCTCCACAGAGGCGTCGGATGCACGATATCGTGTGGTCATCCAGCAGGCAATTATTGAGTGCCTGCTGCATGCCAGGGCTGTAAAGCTTCGCCTTCGGAGCCGTACGAGACCACGATCCTTCAGGAAGCTAGAGAGAGGGTGTCAGCCGAGCCCAGCTGTCTCGGCATCTCACAGCCCGTCCCGATTAAGAGCCTCTGAGGTAGACGTGAGGTGGGACTTCCGAGGTGTCAGTGAGCGGGGCCCTTCTCCAGGCTGCCGCCTTGTAGAAGGTACATTTCCTGAGTTGGCTGGACATGGCCCAGGGCCAGAGACAGAGGGGTACCCACCTGCCACCAGCACCCCTTCCCCCAGTCATTCCTGCCATGGTGATGAGGGGAGGCTGTCTCGGGCTCCAGGCTCAAATCCCCAAGTCTGGGGAGGAGGGGAACCCACGGTGGGAAGTTATTCTCCCCAGATCGCAGGCCTTCTTCCTTCTCCCGATACCACCATCCACTCCAGAGTGGCCGTGGCCAGTGTCCTTGGGCTGTGCCCTCCTGGGGTCCAGGGAGGGATGTCTCCCAGGCTGAGTGATGGACCCTGAGATGGAGCTGGCGTCCAGCTGAAGTTCTTGAACTTTCACCACGAGGACCTGGGAAAACACAGACTGCTGGTCGCGCCCCTCAGTGGGGCTTGAGAATCTGCATTTCTGACGTGTGCCCTGGCCACATCGCTGCTGCTCTCGGACCCTCTCGGAACCTTGGCCCGCGGGGTGTTTCCTGGGGAGTCCCCACCTGCCAAGGAGGGGGAGGGAAGGGAGCAGAGTGGCGGAGAGACAATCAAGGTGGGGCACAGGCTCAGCGGCAGCCTGGACCAACTGGGGCGGTGCTCTGGAGCTGGAGTGGCCCTTCCCAGGTGGGCAGACAGGGCCAGGTCTTAGCCCAGGGGCCACAGAGGCTGAGGGCGTTCGTAGCGGCTGAGGCCCCTTCTAGAAAGGGACCTGGCCAGTCCATCCTGGGGACGAGTCCTGCACGTTTGCATATTTGCAAACTGCAGTCTGCGGTGGTCCTGACCTGCCCCAATGCTTAAGCAGAGAGCGGGCAGCAAGATGTCACCTCATGTGTTCAGGTGACACACGCCCCGTCACGGCCTCACCACACCCTGTGCCGAGCCCCTTGTTCGTCGTTGCGGTGGTTGCCTTTCGAAAGCGTGGATGGTTGGAAAGGGGATACAAAATTCCTGCATGAAAAGCATCGGCTGTCCCATGTGTCTGGTCTCAGGCCCTCGATGACCCGAGAGGGCAAGGCCGCGCTGGCGTCCTCTGCGCTGCTGCCTGGCCCTGCCGCGGCTGGGACACGTGTTGGCCATTTGGAGTGTCAGGGTGCCCTTCTTGTTGAAGAGAGGATGCCACCCACTTTCCAGAAGCTTCCCCGTATTCTGACAAGAGGGAGACGCAGGAATTCTAGCCCCCTCAAGCCCACCCCCTGCCAGCCGCGCACACCCGGGCTTCGGCAGGAGGGCGCCGAGCCCTCGCCTCCTGGAGCCCAGCCCCCGAGATCTGGCTGTGAGTGGCTGGTGAGCTTGTGGGTGGTGCCCCAGCGTCCTCTCCTCGAGGTGAATCACCGGCCGAGCCGGGGGCCGGCTCGGAGCACCGGTGACGGCACAGCAGTTTATAGTTCATGATTCATGGATGGAGGGGCCGCATTATCCCAGCTAATTGCAGCGCTGGAGCCCAGGAATGCTGCGGTCAGAAGTCGGCTTAACTATGCAAACTGTCGGGGCACCGAGGCTGTGAGGCCAGTGCGGCCCAGGCAGCAGGGCCCAGCTCCGCAGCAGTGACGGGGGCGGCCACGTGGCCCTCCTGGCGATGGGGGGGGCCGTGCTGCGGAGGGGGCCCGTGCCCGAGGGTGAGTGCCCCCGCTTCCATCCCCCAGGGTGACGCGGCCGCAGAGGGGAGGGGGCCCAGCTGGGAGCTGGGCACGGGGACAGGGCGCCCAGCCTCCCGCCCCCGGGGGGTCATGGGGGGAAGTCCAGGGAGGTGGGGCCTGCGCCCTCCCCCGCCTCTGGCCTGCAGGCCCCCTTCCCCCCATCTCTCCTGTCTCTGTCTGTGTCCCCCGCACCCCCCCCCCCCCCTCTTCCCCCCCCCCCCCCCCCCCCCCCCCCCCCCCCCCCCCCCCCCGGCCGCCCCCGGGCCCCCCCCCCCCCCCCCCCCCCCCCCCCCGCCCCCCCCCCCCCCCCCCCCCCGCGCCCCCCCCCCCCCCCCCCGCACCCTGCCCCGCTTCTAACTTCCGATTTATACCTGTTTACTTACTGATAAGCTGTGTGTCCCCCGCACCCCCCACCCTTCATCTTCCCTCCCCTCCCCCGCCTCCTCTCCCAGCTCCCTGCCGAGGGACAGGTGACCTTGTTCCCAGTTGCTCTGCGCTCCGGAGACTCCCGCGCCTCAGGCAGCTTGCACAGGGGACAGCGTGACCGGAAGGCGTTCCAGGCCAGGGCGGGCCGAGCGCAGTCCCCGGGGGGAGGGGCAGCCCGTGCAGCCGGTGCCAGTTCCCAGACCCTGGCCGCCCCCCTGGGCCGGTGAAATCTCCGGAGGGGCCGCATAGCAGGCCCCAGCTTGGGCTGAGCTTGTCCCTGCCTGCTGGGTGAGCGCGAGCATGCTTGCCCCAGACCGCCACCCCGGCCGGGTGGGCCTCCAGCTTGGGGGTCGGTTGGACTTTCCCGGGCCGCCCAGGCCTGCAGGAGGCGGCCGCTTCCGCTCCGCTGGGGGCGAGATTGTGTCCAGATTTAGGGCTCCAGCAAGCAGATGTCCCTGATTCCCTGCCCAGTTTTGTGCTAAGTGGGCAGAGACCTGTGGGAGGCTCGTCTAGGCCCACAGTCTCCCAGACACACCCCGGGGGACGCAGTTCTCAGGAAGGCCAGGCCCCAGGCACCCAGCAAGCTGGGCTGCCGTTTTGGGAGACGAGAGACACGGCCTTCTCACAGGCCGTGAGGCAGTGGCAGGGGAGACCCAGCTCCCCGTCGGCGCCGTCTGAGGCGGACCACACCAAAGGGACAGGAGGATGTGGAAAATGTGAGTGTGAATCAGTCAGACCCCAGGAGGTGAGAGGCTGTGTGGGGCTGACAGACCTCCCATCCAAGCGGTTCAAGCTCGGCTGCCAAGAATCAGGAATTAGTTACCAGAAGAGCAGCATTCGTGTGGCCTGGGCCAGCTCCGGCCACCACGGGAGGGGGCCCCGGGGGAGGGCAGACGGTGACCAAGTTCCACTCTGTTTTGTCCTTCCATCACAGTGTCACCATTCTAGGTGACGCCACAGTGAGCGGGACAGACGACGTCCCCAGAGCTGTCAGGCCCACGTGCGAGAGGGACAGTGCACAAGTAAATTAGCGCGGTTCTTTCAGGTGGTAGCGACGGTTACAGACGGTAAGCTGGGGTCAGGAAGCGGTCGACAGGAGAGAGGGCAGCTTTCAGGGAGCTGACTCTGAAGGCTTCTCAGAGGAGGGATCCTTTGGGCTCCGACCCGAGCGATAAGAAGGAACTGGTCAGGCAGAGCTGGAGGGAGAGTCTCCCAGGCAGAGGACACAGTGAGTGCAAAGGCCCTGAGGCAGGAACAAGTGTGGCATCTTGCAGGAGGAGAAGGTGGGGATTAGGGAGGTTGGTGAGGTGGGCAGGGGGTAGATCTCCCGGCCTTGTGCCGTGGACCACTGATTTTATTCCAAGGGGCGGGGCAGGATCGGCTGACAGTTCAGCAGAGCCTTAGCTGCCTCAGGCAGGCATCTCCTTGCAGGCAGAACAGACGTCACAGGCGAGGGTACTGAACGTTGCTCAGGTTCTGGGGACACGTCTGTGTGCAGCGGAGCGCTGGTGAGTGTCTAACAACCAGCTTTCGGGGGGCGAAGCCCCGACTGTAGCGCATGCCGATTACCATGGTGTAAATGCTCCCATCACGCTGATTCCAAGCTGCCCACTGAACGTGGAATTGGGAAGGGGGCGTGCATCGCGCCTCGGGGGACGGGACCATATCCTACTTCTGCCGTGTGGATGCAGTGGCGTAGGAGAGCACAGATAACAGCCAAATGGAGTCAAGTAATTGGGAAGGGATGCATTTTGAGTACTTAGCTACCATTGTTTTTATGATGATTTCTTTAATTGTAAAGTTATGCATTTCCATTTTTAATAATGGCTGTTTTTAACAACTAACCTGCAAAATTCCTGGAAACTGAAGTCTGCACTTGTGAGCTGGTACGCGCTGGCCCAACACACCTATATCTGTGTGTCTTATAAAGGACGCCCCTCACGGGCCAAGGCGGCATCCCCTGCCTGCCTTTTTTTTCCAGGAAGACACGTGAACTGGATCAGAATGGTGGGGGCCGAATGTCAGGGAGGGGCTGCCAGCAACAGAAAACTTTTGTGTCTTGGTCCTGACCCCTGACTCCACTTTTCCCACCAACCTTGGGCTCCTGCGATCTCCCTTCCCCCACTGCCAAGAGATAGGGTGTCTCGAGGGCAGACCCCTCCTGGATTTGCTCACTGGAGGCACTTGGCACGTAGTACATGCTCCGCAGAGTGTTTGTTGAATGAATGAGTGAGATTGTGCCGCAGTCGGTGTTGCTGGGTGTCGGGAAGGTCTCATCAGGCATTTAGAGGACCCGTCACCTGAGCACTAAATCTCACCAGCTCCTCCCTGGATGGTCGGTACCACCTTTTCACTGGACTCTCTCCTCTCACTCCCGGAACCAACGGCCACCCCTCCTTTGACCCGCTGCCGCATCGCCCTAAAACACGGCGTGGAACACGTCAATCCTACCCACCCTCCACCTTCTGAAAAAAGCCCTCAGCGGCTGTCCACAGCTGTCGGGGCGCCTCCCGTATTTCTGAGCACGGGTGTTAAAGCCAGTCAAGCTCTGCAGCCAAGTCCAGTATGTCATTCTGTAAGGACCGTGGGCGATTTCACGCCGGCATGCTTTTGCCTGAAGAAGTCCCCTCCCTGAAACGTCCCCTCTCATCCTTCTCCGCCAAAAGCCTTTGGAGGTACAGCTCGGAGGCCTCCTACCTCATCCCCGCTGGTCAGGATGAATCACTGTCACACCTGCCATGTGCTGGGCCTTTCTAAAGTTTTCTTGTCCCTGCAGCCCCCGTTCGTCCTGTCCTGGCTCCGTAAGGTTGGGGACTGTATTTTCTGTGAGCGTGCTTGTGGAGGGAATGAACAGTTTGGCTTAAACGGGGGTGAAGAGGGGCCTGTGATTCCCCAGGGGGAGACGGAGCACCTGCCTGTAGGATCTTCCTAGGAAATGCTGTGTGACCTTCGGTGGGCTAACCTCTCTGTGTCTTTGTACACTCTTCTATCAAACAGAGATAACGCCAGCATTGTCGGGAGGATGTTATTAACTGCAGGTGTCAAGTGAGGAGGAGAGATCCTCATCTCATGTTCGTTGCGTCTCATGAGCCTTTGTTGTTTTTATCCGTATCACTTTCTGTACAGCTCCGCGTCTGGGGCTTCAGCACAGAGCAGGCGCAGTTGGTCCAGCGCTCAGCGCTCAGCGCTCCGGAAGTAGGGGTCCCTCGGGGATTTGAACTGACGGCTCTGGCTAACCATAGATCCGGTCAGGTCTTCCTCAGAGCTGTGCTGTGGTTTGGGAGGGACGTTCACGGCCAAGCACTGGGCACAACGCCCGCTGTCAGCATGACTGACGGCGTGTCTAGAAAGCAAAGGTGAACCTCATCCTGAGCTCCGGAATCATTTGAGACGGTGGAGTCTGGCTTCTGGTTTTCTTCTCCCGTGACCACGGGCATCCCCCGCCGCCAGTGGCAAGGGTCCGGGGTGTGTTTTGTGAAACAGGGACCCCCGGAAGCCTTGCTCCTCGCCGTGTGGTCCGGCAACCAACAGCACCTGGAGTCCCTGGGAGCTACCTAGAAATGCAGGGTCTCAGGCCTGCCCCAGACCCACGGAGCGGGAATCTGCATTTTCCCAGTATCCCCAGGTGGTTCGTGTGTGCCTTTCAGTTCGAACAGCGCTAGTTGGGAGCAGGGGTGGGCGAACTAGGGCCTGCAGGCCAAATCTGGCCCCCCACCTGTGTTTGTAGACAGTTTTGTTGGCATGTAGCCATGCTCACTTGTTTACATTTTGGCTGTTTCCAAGCTGCAAACGGCAGAGTCAGTTGTTGCAAGAGAGACCGATGGACCGATGGCCCTAAAGTGTTTACCATCTGGCTCTTACAGAAAGTTTGCTGGCTCCTTGTCTTACGCGCTGGTCGTCAAACCTGGCCGCGCGTTGCAATAACCTGGGAACTTAAACACGCTGATGCCGGCCTCTCACCCTGAGATTCTGATGCGACTGGTGTGGGTGGGTCCTGGGCGTCGGGACTTCCCAGAGCTCCTCAGGTGATCTGTGTGTGCAGTTGTGAGAACAGTGGCTTTAAGTTGCCCGTGAAACCCAGCAAGTGCCGTTCTTCTGCGATCCGCGATGGGCCTGAGGTCAGAAGCGGAGCCCCGGTACGTGTGAATTGTCCCTGAGCTCGCCGTCGCCGTCTCTGCTGTCCTCTGACGTCGAAGGCTTTCGGGGACTGAGGTGGCTGACGGGGGCCTGGCAGTTGGGCCTCCCTCTGGCGCCGTCGGTCTCCCAGAGTGAGTGGAGCACCCCGACGACAGCCGCTTACCTCCTGTGCCCGCCAGGAGGCCAGGCAGGTGGTCACCATCGTGCCTGACGGGCCCTCCCAGTGGAAACCACGTTTAAGACCCGGGCTGACCTGGGGTTTCTCCCTTTCATCCTTTTCCACTCGCATCGCTCAGCTCGGGGCGCACGGACACCTCTCCAGAGGGAGGTGGAGTTCAGGCCCCAGGAAACCGGGAGCCCGTCCATGGGGTTCCGTGCCACGGCTCCAGGGTGGCTCTGAAGTCGCCGCACCCACTTCTCCCAGAGGCTGGGGTGTGGGGGTCGCCCGCCCCTGCCCTGGAGCGTCAGGGAGAAGGTCACGGGGTCTGACACTGGGCTCGCGCTCCCGGGTGGGATGCGACGGGAATAAGGACCAGGTTCTAGTGCTGCCTGGGACTTTGGAGCCTCCTCACGAGACTGGGTGGGGCAGGTGGGGCGTAGGGGGTGGGTGGAGATGGCAGGAGAGAGAGAGGCCTGGGTGCCACCAGGGTCAACGCAGGCTCTGGGTTTGAATCCTGGCGTTGCTGTTTCCCAGCTTTGGCAGTGCCTCAGTTTCCTCTTCTGTAAAATGGGAGAAAGATGGGGGTTGGTAAAGGAGATGAGGGAGTACCTAAAACATGTGCCCGGCACATGGCACTTGGAGCTCTTTTTATTATTAATGCGGTGAAGTGGATGATTATTCAGGGGAGGGGGTCGTTATGGGCTGGCCCAGGCCCAGATCGGAACTCTAGGAATCTTGCAAGGGGGACAGCGTAGGCTAGGCAGAAAGGGGCAGGGATGCCCATAGCACCCCCGTCTGAGGCCCAAGGTGCTGACCAGGGTGTGGAGTTGGGCGAGACTCTCAGCGGAGCTTTGGGGACGACAAGATCACGCCCGCTCCCTACTCTGAGACCCCCTTTTCCCTCGCTCTGAGACTGTGCAGCTTTGCCAGTCTGAACCTCAGTTTCTTCCTCTGCAGAACGGGAGCAGTGGTCACTGCCCTTTTCCACCTGAGGCAGGCTAAGGGCAGTACGTGGAATAGTATTGACATCTGCAGCGCGCTCGGCCTGCTGCGAAGGAGCAGCCCCCCTGCACGAACCCCAGGTCACTGTTACTGCTGGGTTTTTCATCTTTGCCTTTATCCTCAGGACTGCAGAGGGGCTGGGAGCTGGTCAATAGACTGTGCCCAGCGCGGTGTCGGGCGTGTAGGAAGCTCTTGGGAAATGCCGGCATCTTCCACGGTGGGGCTTTTTGAGGATTTGGAGGGGGACGGCGGCAGGAAGGCCCTGGGCAGGAGGGCGCAGGTGCAGACTCGCCGGGCAGCAGCCCTGGTCAGCCGTGCTGGCCGCGCCGGGGGCAGACAGTGGCCTGCTTGGCGGCCCAAGGATGAGATTCCAGGGGGCCTGGAGACCCCACCAGCCTGGACCCAGGGGACAATAACAGCTGCTCCAGGAGGGAAGCCTGGAGTCGGCCGCTGGGAGGGACAGCAGGTAACGCTTTGGAGTGAGGCTGCAGCCCAGCTGGGCGTTCTTGGCACCAGCGGTGGTCTTAGGAGACGTCGCGCGCCCTGCCCCTGGAAAGCCCCGGCCCTGCCCTTTCTGGCCCTGGGCGTCAGGTTCCCGGGTGTGCAGAAGCCGGGCCTGTCTCAGTGGTGGCCACAGCAGCCATGCCGAGCAGTCCCCAGGGAGGGGGAACCCCCCTCAGTCGGCCGTGCCATCTCCCCCTGCTCTGGGTCCTGGTCCCTGGTCCCCCTCATCTACTCCGCCCCAGCTCGCATCTGCGGGGCCAGCTCCAGCAGAGGCGCCACGTGTCCGGGGTGAGAGGCGGCCACAGCACCCCGGCTGTTGGAAGTTTAGTGTTTCAGGGTTTGGGGTGGTGGGGGGGGGCAGGCTAGTTCAAGGACACTGGGCCACCCGTCAGGAATTGACAGCAACATAGCAGGGGGTAGAGAGAGGCTGTTCCCCCGCTCCAGCCCCTCCTCTCACAGAATAGAGAGCAGGGGGCAGACCTGAGCCAGGAGGTTCCGGGCTGGACACTGCCGGAGCCTCGGGAAGCGCACGGTTCCCCGTGAACGTGCCCGCCCCCGCTGTGTGCCCGGCGCCCGCAGAATGCCGGCAGCTGGCCCCTGTGTTCAGCCGCATCGTGAGGCATAAATTAAAGCTACAGGGAGGGGCGGCGGGGATTGGTGGTGGTGAGGTCACGGGCCAGGGCAGCCTGTGCCAGGGACTGGCTTGCGTTCCTGGCGTGGAGGAGAGATGGGGAGAAAGGGAACCGGGAACCCTCGAACCCCACCCTCCCCTTCCCCGTTGGCTTCGGTTTCTTTCTCCTTGGTTGGAGAATTGGCGTGGCCACGCCCCTCCGTACACACCGAAAGGCTTTGTGTGTTTGTTTTCATTTCACTCGGCTCATCTTTTCCAAGGGATGGAAAGATGGTCTGGTTGGGCAGCTGCCCGCAAGGAGGACTTCGGGGTGGCCAAGAGAATCAGTGTGTGCCTTAAAAGAAATCAGGCTGGACAGAAAGGGTGGCGGTCTGGGGAGGAGCTCCCACCCCCCACCCCACCCCCGTCCTGGTGAGGGCAGTGTCAGCAGCCTGGTGCCAGCACCTGTCCCGCCCACTTGGGAAGGAGATGGAAGGAACAGGCCTGCGGGGTGGGGGGAGGGTGGCTGGTTTTGCTGTGAGCCCCTTTGATCTCTCCCGTCCAGCGGGGCCTGCTCTTTTCCCCTCTGAGGGCTGACTGACGCGAGAGGAAGACCAGGCCCAGGGCAGCAAAAGTGGACCCTCATCCTAGCAGCAACCATCCTCACACGGGCCCCCGGGGACCTGGGGACAACACTTCCATCTGCCCATTTTGCAGACGTGGAGACTGAGGCTTAGAGAGATGGCCTGAGCTTTGTCAGGGGCCGGCAGGCTGGGGCGTCAGGGTGTGACCCAGGTTTCCCCATGTTCACCACACCCTTGCCTGAAGCTGACCAGGGCCCCCCTCCCTCCTGCCTTGGGGGCTTCCGCCCCACGTAAATACTAGTGCCAGATGCCAGCTCTGTAAGGGGTCTCTCATTTCAGCTTCCCCGTCCCTGGCTGAGGGGTCGGCACGATTTCAAGGGGAAGAATCAGAACACAGAGAGGTCAAGACCCTCATCCAAGGTCACACAGTCACCAAGTGAAAGAGGCCAGGCGTCTGACACTAGCACTTTCCGTACCTCACCCCGTGACAGCTGCCTCCCCAGTGCCCCGGGGGTTTCTGCCCAGCTCACACCACAGGGGAGCTGCGGCCTCTTCCGGGCCAGGCTCGCTGGGCCCAGGCGCAGAGCCTCACCTGCCTCACTGTTTTCCTCTCCCCCCGCCCCCCCCTCCCCTGGGGCCCAGCAGCAACAGCAGATGCCCCGCAGCAACCAGGAGGAGAAAGAGGAGAAGGAGAAGGAGGCCGAGAAGGAGGAGGAGAAGCCGGACGTGGAGAATGACAAGGAAGAGCTGATCAAGTAAGGCCAGCCCGGCCACCCGGCAGGGGCCTGGCCGCGACCCCCGGGTGGGGGGGTGCCAGGGCCGTGGTGTGTGCTCAGCCTGAGCCGGGCCCGTGGACGGCCCTCTGTAAGGGGGTGTGAGGGGGTGGCATCTACAGATCGCCTGCCTTGAAGGGAGGCATTTGCTGCTCCGCCTGTCCCCGGCAGCCCCCCTTCCGGAAGCCCGCTCGCTCCCCTCTCTCCTCCCGCCCGCCCTTTCTTTCTCGAAGCCTCTGGAGACCTCAGAGACGGATCGCTCATTTGAGCTGTACTCCTGAGCGAATAAATCCAGGCAGTGACTCTGGAACTCTTTGCCTCCTCTCCTCCTCCCCCTCCTCGGCCGAGTCTGCGGAGATGCTGGGAGCGGGAGCGGGGGTCAGAGGCGCTCGCTGCTCATGGAAGGAAGGACTAGGGATGCAGGCAGGCGGCAGCCCTCACCTTTAGAATTATCGCTGTCAGTGTGAGTTCTTGCAGATCAAGGCACAGCCTCGCCTCGGTGGGCGGGGTGGGGGTGGGGGCGCCCCCACCGGCAGCCTCCCGTGCCTGCCAGGGGCGGGAGCACGGCCAGCTGGAGATTCACTCCGAGGAAGGGGGAGTGGGCACGGCTTAGCGCCGGGTACCTGGAGTGGGCTCAGGAATGTGGTTTCCCAGAACATCTGGCCTCGTCACCCCTTGTCTCCCAGACACTCCTGCGAGGCCCTTCAGGAAGATGAACGGAAGGCGGAGGTGATAAATCTGAGCAGCCCCGCAGTGAACTCTCCTGAGTCGGCTGCTGAGAAAGCCCCAGCCCCAGCTATCGAGGTCACATGCTCCCCACACGCCTGGCTCGGCCTGCATAAGACCGGCAGGAGACATTCCTCTTGCGTTTTCTGCAGGACACGGTGGTCCTTGATAATACGGAAGACAAAGTCAGTGTCGTTTATAGGGCCCCTTGGGGGACGTCTCCTCTTTGGGGAGTAAAGTGGCCTGAAGATTGTACCAGCCTGCACCCCCATGCCGTTAATCCAGTAATCTTGCAGACAGAGAGCAGAGAGCATCTCTGTTTGGTGTATAAAATGGTCTTGCAGATAGCCACCAGCCCACACCCCTACTTGGTGAATAAAATAGCCAGTCGGTTAACTCCCAGCCCACCTCCCTGTTAGGAGAATAAAGCAGACAACAGCTACCAGTTCACACCTCCCTTTTCACAAATAAGATGGCATTCCAGACGGCTACCAGCCGTACTCCCTCCCTCGTCTGGTGAATAAAGGAGCCTTGCAGATTGCTACCAGCCAGCCTTCACCCCAAGCTTTTTCGCTCTTTCCTACCCTCTGATTAGTAGAAAATCGCTGGCAGCCAGCACTCGTCTTGCTCAGGAAAAGCAGGTCCCTCGAAACTGCCACCTGGGTTCCCGGCTCCGGTGAGACCATCCGTGTCTCCCCTCTCTGGCCTTCAGGGAGAAGACGGATGACACCTCTGGGGAGGACAACGATGAGAAGGAGGCAGTGGCCTCCAAAGGCCGCAAAACCGCCAACAGCCAGGGAAGACGCAAAGGCCGCATCACCCGCTCAATGGCCAATGAGGCCAACAGCGAGGAGGCCATCACCCCGCAGCAGAGCGCCGAGCTGGGTGAGTCTCAGGCTGGGGAAGGGGCGCCGCAAGCACAGCAGGCTCAGAATCCCGGCGTTAGCTGCACACCCGCTGTGTGACCTGGGGCGAGTTCCTTAACCTCTCTGTGCCTCAGTGGCCTCATCATCGGCACTGCGGTTGCCCGTAATGCCTGTAACCGTGGGGTGAGCGTTTTAGTGACTTTGTGTGTAGGAAGGGCCTAGAACAGTGCCTGGGGCATGGGAAAGGCTCACTGGCTGTCAGCCGTGATTATTCCAGAGCTGGAGAGTTCACATAAAATTCCAGATCACCAACTTGGTTTTGTTTTTCACTCAAAAGATCTGGCCTTGGGACTTCCCTGGTGGTCCAGTGGTTAGGACTCTGCTCTTTCAGTGCCAAGGGCCTGGGTTCAATCCCTGGTTGGGGAACTGAGACCCCGCAAGCCGCCGAAAAGCCACCCCTTTTTGCGGGATCTTAGTTCCCCGACCAGGGATCGAACCCAGGCCCCCTGCAGTGGAAGTGTGGAGTCCTAACCACTGGACCGCCAGGCAAGGCCCTGTACCTTCATTTCGGTGGGCCTCAGCTCTGAGCCTCACGCCCTACCCCAGGCGGTGGGGAGGGGAACAAAAGAGAGAAGAATTGAGTAGCAGTTCCCGAGTTCGGCCACAGGGGGGCAGCCGGCGTGTGCTTGCTGTCTGTAGCGTTTTGGCCATTTGGGGCCTGGCCCGCCGGCGTGGGCGGGAACCCCGACCCGTGGCCTGAGCGTTCAGGCTGAGGCCCCAGCCACCTGGCTGTCTTCCCAGGGTGGGAGTTGGTGGAGGTGATGTTTCCTGTCTCACAGACGCCCCCCTCGCCCACATCCAGGGCTCGTGCCAGGCGCCTCTTCCTTCTCCCCGTGGGAGGTCATTGGTACCCATTCCATAGATGGGCTGTTTGAACCTTAGAGAAGGGATGTTGCCTCTGTAAAGTCCCAGTCAGTTGGGGTTCAAACCCAGCCCGCTGGCCACAAAGCCCGTGCGGCTCCTGTGGGCTGGTGCCGGAGTGCCTGGAGACCCAGGGCAGGAGGGTTCCTTTCAGGAGTGCACTGGCGCGCCTGACTTCTGGGGACGCTCTCCTGGACCCCAGGCTGACGCTGGGGCCGGATGGCGGAGTGGAAAACACAACCCCAGGCCCTCTGATGGGCACCTCCCCCGCCAGGCTCCACTTGCACAGTCTGCCTCTGGGGGTCCCGTGGGAGGAAAGGGGAAAGCTGGCCGTGGTAGCAGGGAGCGGGGAAGCTGCCCGAACTTTCCTCTGACGGTCAGCGGCCTTTACCAAGTGCATACTCTGTGCCTAGCGCGGTGCCCGGCACTGAGTCCGTGAAGCTGACGTCCCTCACGCTCGCCCCCCTCACGACATCTTAGGCGGCTTTCAGGGAAGAACGAGGGCTCACGTGTAGGGGAGCCCGGAGGAGAGGCTCAGAAACAGCCACAGCAGACACTCTGCTAACTCCCCCGACTCCGAGGCAGCTGCGTTCCTTCTCAGCAGCACGAGCAGCCTCGTCCTTGTACCGCGTGAGTCAGGGGAGGATGTAATAATCACCCTGTAGAGCAGGGCCCTCCCGCAGGGGACAGCTGGCCATGTCTGGAACCATTTCTGGTTGTCCCAGTTGGAGTGGGGGATCCTGGCACCTCGTGGGTAGAGGCCAGGGACGCCGCTCAACAGCCCGCAATGCCCAGGGCAGCCCCCACGACAGAGGATCATCCGGCCCCAGCGGGCCCACGCCCAGATGAGGTCCCTGCCCGTCTGACGCTCACGTCCCTCCGCATCTCCCCCCGCCTTCACGTGGTCACCGCGCTCGCAGCCGAGTGCATACAGAGGCAGCTCAAGGTCCAGGCCCGGGACCGCCTCGGTGCCCCGCTCTGTAAAACAGGTGCCCGCACACCCTCCACCCAGCAGGCGCCCCGAGTAGCCAGAGGCAGAGAAGGCGCCCCGCTCCAGGCTGCTGCCAACACGCCGTGTCTTCCTTTTCAGCTTCCATGGAGATGAACGAGAGTTCTCGCTGGACCGAAGAAGAGATGGAAACGGCCAAGAAAGGTGAGGGGTTTCTGGCTGCTCTCATCGCCCTCGGTGGGCACCCGGGTCCTGCAGCTCGTGTGGTGGGGAGGAGGTTGACCTGTGCCCTTAAACGGGGCTGTGGTGTGGTCTGCAGGGGGCACGCTCCGCTTCTGGGTGCTCTCAGATTGGCCACGCCTCCTCGGAGCCTCAGTTTTGTCCTCCAGAAAATGGGTCTGTGTGGCCATGTTGTCGGTGTACGGCTTCCGTGGCCACTGGGGCCAGCACGTCATGGCCTTGCAGACAGAGTGGCGGCAGAGCACCTGGGCGCCTCGGGAGGTGCAGAGCCTGCTGGTGGCCACCGCGGCGGGGTCACGGGGTCAAGCTGTCCCCCTCCGCTGCGCCGTCTCCCTGCGCTCTGGTGCTGACCCCACGTTCTCTGTAGAAGCCACCAGCACGTTCATTGTTCATTGGAGCCAGGATGGCGGGGCCCTTGACTTCCTGGCTCAGTGACCAATCATCCCTGGGCCTCAGTTTCCCCATCTGTGAAAAGAGAGGGGCAGCCGGGTTGGCCAAGAGAAGTCAGAGATAACAGGCACCGAGGGTCCCAAGGATGGCCCGGCACTGTCGGGGCTACGTCGGTGTCGATCCCCCGGCCCCCATCTCTGGGAGATGCTCCAGCTCCCCTCCCTCTCCTGTGCCCAGTGCAGGGGCCGTCAGACTAGCTCAGCGCCGGCAGGAAGGCCAAGGCTGAGGTGGCGTCTGAGCCCCATTTTGCCTGCCTGCTCTCATTCATCTTGAGCCCAGCCCCGAGAGGTGAGTCTTGTTTCCGGCCGCTTTGTGCACGAGGGAGTGAGGAGTGGAGGCCGAGGATGGCCCGGTCCTGGAGCTGGTGACCTGGGCCTCCCAGCTCTTGTCCCCAAGGTCCCGCTGAGGCCCCACTGCTGATGTGCAGCTTCTTTGTGCCCAGAGCTCAGGTCATGACTCAGGGAGGGAGCAAATGGCCTTTCTAATGAAGGACCCAGGTGCACAGGGACAGTTGCGTGCGAGGACAGCTGGGCCTGGAGGCTGAGACCTTGGACCGTGGGCTGCCTGCCCTGCCCACCCCCTCCCCCCGCCCCCCCCCGCCCCGCGCCGGGAAAGGGTGCCTAGGGGCCTGAGCGTCTGGTCCTGGGGTTTCAGAAACTGACCAGGAGCAGCCCCAGACCTGATCAGGCCCCCTACCTGGGACCGGGCCCCTCCCCTCAGGGCTCCTGTCCGGGCACGCTGTCCCTCGGAGGCTCCAGACCTCCTTCCTCCAAGCTCCCAGCCCTCTGGTGAGGCCGGCCTGGAGGAAGGGCCGGGCTGGACCCTCAGCATCATTCAGAAGAGGACGAGCTGCCCTGCTTCCTCTCGCAGGTGAGGTCCTATTTTCAGCGTCTCAGGGGAGCGCTAACGGGGGCCTGTGGGCATAGTCTCTGCTGCCAGGGGTCAGTGGGTGCTGTCAGCCCCCCAAGGGGGCCACATTGTCCTTTTCTGCTGTCTTCTGCGCCTCCTTTGTGGGTTTTGGTGTGGATTCACCATGGGGTGCAAAAGAGGCTTTACTTGAAAATGTGTGATTTTTTTTTCCCCCTTTAATTTTGGTGAGATACATATAATGTAAAAATCTACCATTTTAATTATTTTAAAGTGTACAATTCAGTGGCATTAAGTACATTCACAGAGTTGTGCAGCCATCACCACTCTCTAGCCCCAAAACTTTCTATCACCCCAAACGGAGACCCCGTACCCATTAGCAGTCATTCCCCATTTTCCCCAAGCCCTGCCAACCTCTGGTGCCCACTAGTCCGCTTTCCGTCTCTACGGATTTGCCTGTTTAGGACTTCGGCGTGAATTGCATCACATGACAGATGCCCCTTTGCGTCTGGCCTCCCTCAGCGTCACGTTGTTGAGGTCCATCCATGTCGTAGCCTGTGTCAGCACCTCATTCCTTTTTACGGCCGAGTTGTATTCCTCCGTGTGGACAGAGGAGTTCTATTTATCCATTCATCCCTTGCTTGATGGACACTTGGGTTGTTTCCACCTCTTGGCTATCGTGAATAATGCTGTTGTGAACATTTGTGTAGAATTGCATGTTTTTTTTTTAACCACACGTGAGACCCTGGGATCTCAGCCACCGGCAGTGATATTGCCCGGGGACCCACCCACCAGGGCCGTGAGGGGCTCCACCTGCATGTCCCAGGGCTGCCGGCCTGTGCTGTGTCTTCTGTCGTCATGACAGCCCCATCCCCAGCTCCCTCCCAGTTGCCCGGGAACCGGGAGTCGGCTGAGTCAGAGGCTGCCCTCTCTCTTCCTTTGGGAGATGGCTGGGCATATGACTCACCGGCTGAGACGGGAGCGCGCCCCGCTGTCTCAAGGTTGAATCCTCAGCGGCGGCAGCGAGCTCATCCTGGGTCCTGCCCGCGGAGACGGCAGCGTGCGAGTCCCCCCAGGGACCGTGCACGCCGAGGCCCTGCTCGGTGACATTTGTGATAATGTGATGAGCGCCAGTGTGCTTGTCCGCCGTGAATTATAGCAATCTGGACAATTACCGCTCAGGGTGGCTGCTAATGGCTGTATGTTCCAGGCGGCGGGAGGGGGTCGGGGACGGGAGGCAGGTGCTGGCAGCCCCCAGGACTCCTTCTCCACGGTGGGTGGGGGTGGAGGGACTAGGAATGTTCCAGTGCCCCCGGCCCTCAGAAACCCAGGAAGGTACCTAAAACCCAGCTGTGGCCCGAGACAGATGGTACCCACCCATCCTCCTACCCATTTACATCGACCCAGTGCCTCACCCTGTGCAGGGCGGGGTACCCAGAGATGAGCCAGCCCTGGTCCCTCCCTCGGGGAGCCCAGGAAGTGAGCAGCCAGGTGTCCCCAGGGCCTTGGGACCACTGAGCCTGCCCCAGGCATCCCAGGAGACTTCCAGGAGCCAGGCCTAGAAGGATGAGCTGCAGAGGGTCCCCCGTCCCCAGGGAGAAACTGGACCTCAGCCTCTGGACCTTTTAGCTCTGTGACCTCGGGCAAGCTAGTCAACCTCTCTGTGCCTCAGTTTCCTCATCTGTACGATGGGAATTAGAGTATCACCCACTGTATGAGTTTCGTGGGGCTGCCGTAACAAAGTACAGACTTAGTGGCTTAAAAACAGCAGAAATGTATTCTCTCCCAGTTCTGGAGACCGTGAGTCCGAAATCAAGGTGTCGGCAGGGCTGGGTTCCCTCTGAGGGCTCCCGGGGAGGTCCTGCCTCTCCTCCTCCAGCCTCTGCTGTTGCTGGCAATCCTCGGCACTCCTTGGCTTCTAGACATTCCAATCCCTGCCTGCATCGTACATGGCTATCTTCCCTCTGTGTGTCTCTGTCCAAATTTTCCTCTTCTTATAAGGACCCACCCTAATCCAGCATGACCTCATCTTAACTCGATCACATCTATAAAGACTTTTTTTTTCCAAATAAGGTCACATTCACAGGTTACAGGTGGGTGGACGTGAAATTTGGCGGCGGGTGGACGTGAAATTTGGCGGCGGGTGGACGTGAAATTTGGCGGCGGGTGGGGAGCACTGTTTGATCCAGGACAACCACCTTTGTGGGGTTTTGGTGAAAGAAAACAGAAGCGCTTACAGGGGTGGTGACTTAGACACACGGAGTTCCCTGTCACTGTTTGTAATGATAACCAGCTCCTCAGCCTTGTGACCCTGGCCTGGCCCCTCCCTGTCTTGGCCTCATTTTCCCTCGTCCTCCAAAATGACGCTGGGATGCCATCACCGAGGGGCATTATAAGAGCGGCATGGGCCATATTCGTGCAGTCCTTGGCATACGGTGCGTGCTCAGAAGAGGCAGGCCTGCAGTTCAGCACACAGACTCCGGAGCCTTTCCTCCTGGGTTTGAGTCCCAGCTCTGTCCCTTGTGGGTGCGTGACGCTGAGCAGTGCCTGCGCTTCCCGGGGCCGTAGGGAAGGGGGTCGGAGGTGAGTGGCCTGCTGAGCAAGTGTAGAATGACATTTGGAGGTGGTTTCACAGCGCTGGGGAAGGGCCCTTGGGCTGACACCCAAAGCACGAGATAACATTAAGTGACACGATCAAGTACTTGTCGGTACGCCTGGGCACCAGGTGCAGCGAAAGGCGTTACGTGTATCAAGTCACTTCATCCCCACTAACCTTATGAGGCAGATGCTATTACTAGTTCCTTTATCCAGATGATGAAATCGAGACCAAGAGAGGCTAAGTGAGCTGCCCAAGGTCACACAGCTGTTAACTGGTGGAGCTGGGATTTGAACTCACGCACTCTAGTTACAGAATGGGGATGGGGCCGATGCGAGGTTTGGATGAGTGCGTCCGTGGGCCTGGCTACTATTCATCGGATAACGAGAGAGGGAAGGGCCTCCCAGCAAAGGAATAGCATGCGCAAAGGCCCTGTGGCAAGGGCAGCGTGGTCAAGTAAGAAGCTATTAAAACCCAGAGAACGAGGGGAAGAGAGGCAAGGAATGGAGAGGCCGTCTGGAGGGCCACCCCTCACCCCCCGGCCTTACCAGCTGTGGGATAGAGTTTGGCTGTTACTCTAAGAGCATGGGGAAGACCATTGCATGGGGAGGAGTGGGCCAGGGGCCAGGATGGCTGCAGGGTTCCAGGTGGGCAGGTGGGCACCTGCTCCTTCCTTTGTGCTTGGAGTCAGGGCTGCCTGTCCTGGGGCTCATACCAAGTGAGGACTGAGCATGTGCAGGGCAGCCTCAGGGAGCTGGCTGCCTGCCCTCGGGCCCAGCGCCATGCTAGGCAGGCACTAGGCTGGGATGTGAGGCCCTGGTTCCCCTGGGGAAGGTCAGCCTGGCCTGGCTTGCAGTCTCGACCCAGCTGTGTGGGAGGCCCAGGGCTCTGCTGGCACCTCCTCCTGGTCCCCAGCCCCCTTCTCTGGTGGACAGGGCGCCAGCTGTGGAGGGGGCAGGGAAGCCCCCGGGCACACCACTCCAGACCAGAAATAGGCACTGGCCCAGCTCCTGGCCGCCAGCCCCTCCCTGGCCTCGAGTGGCCTGGCTGGGGAGGAGGGAGAGGGCGAGGTGTGCGGCCCCAGAGTCGGGTGCTGCAGGGACCAGGATCTGGTGGCCCCAAGCAAGGCCTGTCGGGCCGGATGGAGCCCAGGTGGACCCCGAACTCTCCCCCAGTAACTCCAGGCTGTCTCTGCCTGCAGGACTCGCCCCCTTTCATGGGGACCGAGGGAGAAACCACTAATTGCTTTGCACCCCCAAAATGCTTGCTCCGCACACTGGCTGGTTTAATTCGCCTTTACGGATGAAGAGTCTGAGGCTTGGGGAGGGGGGTGTGAGTCCCCAGCCTTGGAACTTGGAAATGTGGGGCCTGCCAGCCACGTGTCTATCATCAAAGCCTCATATGCCGTCCTCACTGCAGGGACCGAGGGAGAGCGATGGCCTCTGTGCTTGGACAGCCGTGCACCTGCCCACCGGCGCTCACGCCGGGCAGCGTGGCGCTGTGGTTAGCGCACAGGGCTGGCGGCTGATGCACCATGGGTGCTGGGTCACTTCTGAGTACGGGCATCAGGGAGGGCCCAGCAGGAGACGGGGCCAGCGCCTGGAGGGGGGACTGAGGACAGTTGAGGTACGGGAGCGGGGCGGCCTTAAAGGTTGTCAGAAGGGACCCTGCAGCATCCCAGGGCTGGCATCGGTGGGGACCTGTCGCCACCTCCGGCTGGAGAGAGACTGCTGAGCTTTGTCTTGGGTGCGCTCTCCCCCGACCTGGATGCTTCTGACGTGCGGGAAACAGGCCGCTGTGATGGTTCAGAAGGAGGAGAGAGTCGGGGTTTCTGCGTGAACTCGGGGGACAGCCAGACACCAGGGCACGCTCCAGGCCACTCTCTTGTTCCTTGTCAGCACCCTGGAAGGTAAAGTCAAGCATCTCCCAGCCCACCTGCACCCCCAGGAGCAAAATCCACACGTGGGCGTCCAAGTTGGTGCTTCCTCAGGGAAGGAGACCCCTGGCAGGTTACACAGCAATGATGATGTCTGTTACCACGTGGTGGCTGCTGGCTGGTTCCAGCATTTTGCACGAATGATATTACTTAATCCTCCCAAGGGACCCTCGAGGCGAGTTCTCCATATTTGCGAACACACGTGTGCGTGCACACACACACATGCACACACACGCACACATGCCTTCTGCTTCGCAGATGGGAAAACTGAGGCCCAAGGGGCAGTGAGCTGGGGCTTGCCCAGCAAATAACATAGAGCTGCTTGGCCCTGGGAGCAAACCACTTGGCTGTGCTCTGTGGGAAAACTTGACATTGAACACATAACATGGCATTTTTCCCAAAGTGGTAGGGTGTCGGGTCGCATGCAGGTGATTTTTTTTTTTTTCATCTTAATAGGTGATCATGTATTGGGAGATCATTGGCTTTGATCATGTATTGGGAGATCACGTCGTCCCTGTGATTTGCAGATGTAATAGCTGAAGCTGAGGCTAATGTAGGCACCGAGACTTATTTTGAAAAGAGTAGACGGAAAGAAAAGTTAACTTGGACTTACTTGGAAGGTAAGTCCAAGTTCAGGTGTGAAGTCGTCTGGCCGAATCCCCTCGGGGACTGGCGGGAGTGTCAGAGGTGCAGATACACAGTAGGCTCCCAGCGAGGAGGTCGCCAGCCGGGGCTGGGTCCAAGTCAAACCCACCCAGGGCTTGGAGTTTCCAAAATAAGGAAGTGGTATGACTCAGGACTAAGTCTGCTGGATGTTTTCCCCCCTCCTTTGATAGTGTTTTAGGCAGAAAATCTTGTTGTGCAAACCGGAGTTTCTCCTGGAAAGTGGCATTTGGCGGGAGGGGTGTGGATATGTCCCTCTCGGAGGCGGCCTGTGCTTCTTCATGAAGGGAACAGAAAACTCCAGGACTGCACAGGGCTGGCTGGGGTAATGGGAAGCCAGTGTTTCCTGGGGCGGGGGCGGGGGCGGGGGGGGTTGGCGGACGCTGGTTTCCAGAGGGAGCAGCTGTGACATTCCCAGGATGCAGGTGGATGACAGTGTGGTGACTGCAGGTGCTAGAAAGACTCCTCCTCCCCCCGGGTTATCAGAACTCGCCCGTGGCGGGGTGGAGGTCGGCTATTGGTGCAGGTTCGAAGACCCCAGAGGTGAGAGCTGCCTACAGCAGGGACCCTGAGTGGGTAGCAGCGTGCGGAGGGACAAAACAGGGACGAGGCCTTTCTGGGGGCCAGTGTTCGTGAGCTGAGGAGGGTGAGTCACTGCTCCCGTGAGAACAGTTCGTCCCAGGCCCCCAGACAGTGTGGGGGAAGGTCCCCACCGAGGGTGGCCAGGACAGCCAGAGTGGCCTGGCCTAGCCGCCACGACGCAGAGAAGCCCCGCTCACTGGCACCTCTGCGGCCACCCCCTGCTCCTTCACCTCGTTCTGCGCTCCAAGTCTGTGACTCAGACCAGACCTCCTGGCTTGACTTCCTGTCTTGGTCAATTTCACTTCCTAGTTCCCGCCTCTTGACACTTCAGAACGAAACTCCTTCCTTAGGAATTAGAAGTGATGTCAGGGAATCCAGACCACAGGGGATGTTGGCAGAATCTGCCGTCTGGGGCACCGGCACAGAGTGTGTGTGGACGTGCCCCTGGTGTGAGAGGCGGGCACTCCCTGACGTCTCTTCTGGGGAGGGTCCAAGACCCCCCGGGGGGATAAACTGCTCAGCTCCCTCCTCTCTTTGGAGCTCCTAATTGGGAGCCCCAGAGAGGCAGCAGAGGTGCCTGGGGGGATGCCCGGAGGGCTCCCAAACCCAGATACCCGGGGTGTCTGGAGCTTTGTTCATTTGCCAGATGCCTCCTGCACGCCTAGCAGTTGTGGGTGCAGAGACACGGCTGTCCATGAGCAGTGGAGCCAAGGAGCTCATTTCAGGGAGTGATAAGTGCTCTGGAGATAACAAAACCCCAGGATGGCAGGGTGGCTAGAGGACGACTGTGGAGAGAGTGGTCAGGGAAGGCTTCTCTTGAGGAGGTATCACCTGAAGCTGAGGACTGAAGGAAGACAGAAGGAGATCTGTGAAAAAGCCATGCAGGCAGCAGGGACAGTGAGTGCAAATGTCCTGGGGCACATCCAAGGGCTGGGCAGAAAAGGTCCCAGTGGCTGGAGCGAGCGAGGGGAGAGGTAGGAAGCAGGCTGGACAGCGGGGCAGGACTGGCTCTGCAGGGCCTCACGCACCACGCTGAGGCCTTTGGATTTTATTCCAAGAGCTCTGGGTCATCACTGGACGATCTGAAGCAGAGGAGTGACACGATTGGATTGGCATCCTTAAAAGCCGTCTTGGGCCTCCCTTGCAGAGAACAGATGATGGGACTCAGGCAGGACGACGACGTCCCGGATCCCTGATGTGGTTGGGATCCGTTGCCTGCCCTGGAGGGTGTGCCCCAGGGCCCAGGGCGAGGGCTGGGGGCAAAGCAGGGGTATCGGGGTGCTTCGGAGACCTGTGGCCTGTCGTTCCTTGGGTTTCTTGGGCAGGATGGAAAGGCTGAGGGCTGAAGGGACAAGCAGGTCAGTGACCCCGGAGTTGGAGAAATCGGTCGTGACCTGGATCTCGCTCCAAAGGTCAACTCGGTTAACTTTCAACCTCCTGGGAGCTGCCTGGGGCGTCCATAGCAGGTGTCTGTATGGGGCGCGGGCTGACCCAGTCGTCACGGGTGTCTCAGAGAGGGGAGAAAGAGGCCGCCGTAGTCCCAAGACCCTCGGGGAGCAGAGAGCCCTCTGACGGGCTCCAGACCCTTCCCCCCATCCCCAGGGGTTGGAGGTCTCATTTGCACTTGGAAGAGTCCCCTCAAATTCTAAGCTTCCTCCTAGAATGCTAGGCTAGCCCTGCCCGCCCACTGCCGCCTTCCAGCCCATCCAGACCTCCAGAGTCCCCCACGGAGGGCCTGGCCACCACGGCAGCGTCAGGCTGGGAGGGGGGCAGACCACAGGTGGGACCAAGCGCAGGGGAATGACAGCGGAAGAAGCTCTTTGCTCCCGGCTGCCGGGGTGGAGAAGCTCTGTTTTTCTGAACCCTCATCTGTTCTTACCGCTGCTGACGCCGCCACCGCCACGGATGGGGAGAGAGGGAGGGGGAAGCCAGTGCCAAGTTGGCCCGCCCCTTCCGAACCTGGGCTTCTGCCACACTCCCCCGCCCGCTCCCGCGAGCCTCCGTCTGGAGGTCACATTCAGCCCTGACGCGTCTCGCTGGGTCAGGCAGCAGGAAGGTCGGACGAGCCCTGGCGCGTAGCGAGGCTGCCGGGGCGCTGCTGCTGCCCGAGACGCTCCGGGGTCTTTGCATTCTGCCCCGCGGGGGCGTCGGGGGTCCGGGGGCCGAGCGCCCGCGCTGGGCACAGTGGTGCCCGAGGAGCCGCTGACACTGTGCTCCCTGGTGACGCCTGGCACAGCCGACACCTTCCCGCCGCCCGACCGCCCGCATCGGCGAAGGGCACCTCGCACGCCCGCAGCTGCGGGGGGGACGGCTCGGGGGCGGCAGCGCAAAAGCCATGCAGGCAGCAGGGACAGTGAGTGCAAATGTCCTGGGGCACATCCAAGGGCTGGGCAGAAAAGGTCCCAGTGGCTGGAGCGAGCGAGGGGAGAGGTAGGAAGCAGGCTGGACAGCGGGGCAGGACTGGCTCTGCAGGGCCTCACGCACCACGCTGAGGCCTTTGGATTTTATTCCAAGAGCTCTGGGTCATCACTGGACGATCTGAAGCAGAGGAGTGACACGATTGGATTGGCATCCTTAAAAGCCGTCTTGGGCCTCCCTTGCAGAGAACAGATGATGGGACTCAGGCAGGACGACGACGTCCCGGATCCCTGATGTGGTTGGGATCCGTTGCCTGCCCTGGAGGGTGTGCCGCAGGGCCCAGGGCGAGGGCTGGGGGCAAAGCAGGGGTATCGGGGTGCTTCGGAGACCTGTGGCCTGTCGTTCCTTGGGTTTCTTGGGCAGGATGGAAAGGCTGAGGGCTGAAGGGACAAGCAGGTCAGTGACCCCGGAGTTGGAGAAATCGGTCGTGACCTGGATCTCGCTCCAAAGGTCAACTCGGTTAACTTTCAACCTCCTGGGAGCTGCCTGGGGCGTCCATAGCAGGTGTCTGTATGGGGCGCGGGCTGACCCAGTCGTCACGGGTGTCTCAGAGAGGGGAGAAAGAGGCCGCCGTAGTCCCAAGACCCTCGGGGAGCAGAGAGCCCTCTGACGGGCTCCAGACCCTTCCCCCCATCCCCAGGGGTTGGAGGTCTCATTTGCACTTGGAAGAGTCCCCTCAAATTCTAAGCTTCCTCCTAGAATGCTAGGCTAGCCCTGCCCGCCCACTGCCGCCTTCCAGCCCATCCAGACCTCCAGAGTCCCCCACGGAGGGCCTGGCCACCACGGCAGCGTCAGGCTGGGAGGGGGGCAGACCACAGGTGGGACCAAGCGCAGGGGAATGACAGCGGAAGAAGCTCTTTGCTCCCGGCTGCCGGGGTGGAGAAGCTCTGTTTTTCTGAACCCTCATCTGTTCTTACCGCTGCTGACGCCGCCACCGCCACGGATGGGGAGAGAGGGAGGGGGAAGCCAGTGCCAAGTTGGCCCGCCCCTTCCGAACCTGGGCTTCTGCCACACTCCCCCGCCCGCTCCCGCGAGCCTCCGTCTGGAGGTCACATTCAGCCCTGACGCGTCTCGCTGGGTCAGGCAGCAGGAAGGTCGGACGAGCCCTGGCGCGTAGCGAGGCTGCCGGGGCGCTGCTGCTGCCCGAGACGCTCCGGGGTCTTTGCATTCTGCCCCGCGGGGGCGTCGGGGGTCCGGGGGCCGAGCGCCCGCGCTGGGCACAGTGGTGCCCGAGGAGCCGCTGACACTGTGCTCCCTGGTGACGCCTGGCACAGCCGACACCTTCCCGCCGCCCGACCGCCCGCATCGGCGAAGGGCACCTCGCACGCCCGCAGCTGCGGGGGGGACGGCTCGGGGGCGGCAGCGCCGGAGGAGCGCTGGGCCACCGCGGGCGCGCGGCACGGAGCTGCTTCCCCGCCCTCCTCGGAGCCCGCCTCCGCCTGCCGCCCTCCCACCGCCCGGCCCCTCCCTCCTCCCTCCCCCCTCCCTCGCGCCGTTGGACGAGAAGGATGTGAGGCCGAGCTGAGCCGCCCGCAGACGCCAGCCAGAAGCCTTGCGGAGCCGGCACCAGGGCCGCCCAGCCTCCCGCCTCCCAGCCCGCTGCCCCAGCTCCGATCCCTGGAGCATCCTCCAAGCCGTATGTTTCCGGGAAACTTGGCGGAGGGGGAGACGCCGATGAGAGGATGTGAGTGAGTGGCTCCGGGGAGGGGACTGGGATGGGGGGGGCGACTTCGGGCCACGGTGACAGGGACCCCAGGGGCGACAGGGGCCCCAGGGCGGCGGACTCGGCAGTTCTATACCCGTGGGATTTCCCCCCCTACTTTCTCCTGGTGCCCCTTCCCCTGCCTCTCCGGCTGTCGGGCTGGGGCTCTCCCGGAAGGAGGTCTGTGCTTGGGGCGGACCTTGGGGGTCTTGGTTGGCGCATGCTCAGAGGTGCTCTCTCCAGGTAGAGGGGAGTCGGCGGGGGGGTGGGAGGGGGCTTTCAGCTGGGTCTGGTCCAGGTGGTCTCCGAGGCATGGCGGGGTCTAAAGTGCGTCTCCCTGTGCCTGGCACCCTCGGTCTGGGGTTCCCAGGACCAGGACCAGAAGGAAGCCCATGCCCACCCACTCCCACCCCAGGGACCCTAGCCAGCAATGCTAGGACATTCACCCCAGCCCTTCACGCAGCAGTTAAAGAAACTGAGGCCCAGAGAGCAGGGGGGATGGCGGAGACCACACAGCACGTTCTGGGCAGGGCTTCTGGACAGCTCAGTCCAGCACTCCTTCGAGAGTAGCTTTCGGGAAGGTCCGGGTGACCCCTCCGCCACCAGTGGAGTTAAGTAGGACCCCAACCCCCCAGCCAGCTCCAAGCGCCCTCCTTATTTATGTGTTGAGTCTGTAAATGTCAACCTCGCTGAGGTTCGTACCCCCCCCCCCCCCCCCCCCCGCCCCCGCCCCCCCCCCCCCCCCCCGCCCCCACCCCCCCCCCCCCCCCTCCCCCCCCCCCCCCGCCCCCCCCCACCCCCCCCCCCCCCCCCCCCCCCCCCCCCCCCCCCCCCCCCCCCCCCCCCCCCCCCCCCCCCCCCCCCCCCCCCCCCCCCCCCCCCCCCCCCCCCCCCCCCCCCCCCCCCCCCCCCCCCCCCCCCCCCCCCCCCCCCCCCCCCCCCTCCTTATTTATGTGTTGAGCCTGTAAATGTCAACCCCGCTGAGGTTCGTACCCCCCCCCCCCCACCGCCCGGGCCCTCATCGCCCCCCCTCCCACCGCCACCCCACATACCTACCCCTCAGCAGGCCCAGATGGGAGACCCGCCCTCTCCCTCCCGGGGTTCCGGCCCAACGTGTTTGCCTGGGCTCTCTTGGCCCCGGCTGGGGAAATATAAATAAACGCGTCCCCGTCGTCCTCCGCCAGGTCCTGTGGAAGTGGCAGCTGCTGCGGGCGCAGGCGGAGGGAAAGGTCAGGGGGCTGGGTTACACTTGATCCCACGCCCCAGCCCTCCCCTCCGTGGCTGTCCTTGAGGAACCCTGAGGAGCTGCCCTGGGGCCATGTGGCCCCGTGGCCTCCACAGGGGAGCAGGTGGCCTGTCAGTCTAGCACCCCACCCCCCGGGCCCAGAGGCAGGAGAGCAGACAACCTGGGTCCCATGGCCACTTGGCCCTTTGGCCCGCCCCATAAGCTTGTGAGTTCCTCTGATCCCTGGAGCCTCGGTTTCCCCCATCCCGGGGATGGGAAAACAGCCGTGGCCTCAACAGCAAGGAAAAGAGGGAACCAAGTCTTTGCAGGGCTTTGCAAACTCCAGGTTGCTCGGCCGTGTGACCTGGTGGTTTGTTGATGCTGTTTTTGCTGCTGTTTTATTTCTGTGCGAGCCTTGTATGTAGCGAGCCGCCGGCACATGTTTGTGTGAATGTATGAATGGATGGATGGATGGATGGATGGATGGATGAATGAAAGAAAAAAAATACCGACACACAGACTGTCCGCCCCTTACGCTCCCGCACCCCGGAAAAATATCAGTCGTAGCCCTCCCTGCTTGCAGCTTGATTTGATTCAAGGAAAACAGCCTCAAACTTCTTTATGGGAAATCTTTCGCTAGTCCTTATGAGTCTAGCTCTGGGGCTCAGAGGCCGCTGTGTTCCCGGCACCGTGACTCAGGCTTCATGCCTGCTGCCCTCTGGGGGCCCAGTCCTGCCCCGCAGGCCCCGGAGGCCGGAGCCTCCCATCTGCCCCTCCTGCAGCCGTCAGGAAGGGGACAGGCCCTACCTGCTCGGGCTGACCTGGCCACACAAGGCGCGCTGCCTGGAGATGCAAGGCATAAAAACGCAGAGGCGCCGGCCTGTGCAAGGCGTGTGCTGGGAGCGCTGCGGGCAGACGGGCTGCGACTCGGGGCTGGCTTCCAGGGGGGCTGGGGGAACGACGTTTCTGCAGAGCCTGGTGTCTATGGCATTGAGAACGGAATCGGGCTCGGAGGTGCAGCTCTGGCCTGAGTTTGTGGCGACGGAGGGAACTTTCTCTGCCCTAGGTGAATTTGGGATGGGGTCTACCAATTCCTGGGCGTTTCTCCCCACATCAGGAGTCTGTGAGGCCGTGTGAGAAGCTCATGGAGATGGGGGGGGGTGTGATTTGGGGAGGCAAGTCCACTCCCGGACCCTGAACCACGCCTGGTAGACCCCGAGTCCAGGGTGGGCCTTTAGGCGTCCACGGGGAGCTCTGGGCTCTGGGTGTGCCCCGGTTAACCTGGGCGCGGAGGATCCTGGGCCGGCTCACCCCAAGCCGGACTCCACCCTCCCACCCCTGCTCACACGTTCCTTCCTTTCTCTGGCCTGGTGCGGCCGGAAAACAGCCCGTCTCCCGAGGCCTCGTCTGCAGCTGTGAGCGAGTGTCAGTGCCGGGTCAGGACAGCCAGGGGAGGAGGAGAGGTGGGGCCCCGGGTGGGGTCTGTGCCCCAGCCCTCAGCCCTCAGCCCCCGGAACCCTTGACAGTGGCCTCAGCAGGGGTACACCCAGGGCTGCACCCACCTGCCCCTCCAGTTCCTAGAGCCCAGGCTGTCCCATGCGGCCCAGGGAGCCCAGGCCTCCCACACCCGTCTGGTGTCCCCCACCCCAGCCATCTCTTTCCGGAAACCTTGGACCCGTGCAGTGAGCCTGAGCCCCGAGATCAGGGCTGCTTTCGCCCAGGGCTCTGTCAGCCCTCCAGGCTGGGGGTACGGGCCCCCGCTGCCTGTCCAGCCCCCCGCCGCCCCTCACCTGCCGCCGTCCCCCGCACAGGTCTCCTGGAACACGGCCGGAACTGGTCGGCCATCGCCCGGATGGTGGGCTCCAAGACGGTGTCCCAGTGTAAGAACTTCTACTTCAACTACAAGAAGAGGCAGAACCTGGATGAGATACTGCAGCAGCACAAGCTGAAGATGGTGAGTCTTCTCGCTGCCGCCCCGCCGCCGCCCTGTGCATCCTATAGCCGGGCCCGTGGGCCAGACCTGCAGCCGGGAGCCCTGGGCGGGGAGGGCTCTGACGCCAGCTCGCTCGCCCGGGACCCAGCCCCTCGAGGTTCCCACGCCGTGGTCCCCCGGAAGTGCTGCGGGGGGGGGGGGTCCCTGCCGTAAGCATCCCTCCTGGGTACCGCGACGCGCAGGCCCACCTCCGCCTCCCACCTCCGCCCCAGCACTCCTCGGCCAGACACCTCTGAGGGCCGTAGTGCCTCTGAGGGCGCGGGGCAGGGAGCAAGGAGCTCGGGGGGTCAGGCGCTGACTCCCCAGGGACTCAGGGCTGTCAGCGCATTGCAATGAAGACCCAGAGGCAGAGGAACCCTAAGTCAGCATCTCCCGCACTCCATGTGAACTCACAGTCAGGGCCACGCCGGGGGAGGAATGGACCGGTCAGGGAGCTGCCGGCCCAGCCCCGTGGCCTCCAGGGCATCGAGAGGAGGCACGGACCTTCCCTCCTCCGGGAGCACAGAAGGGGCAGGCTCGCCTCGCTGAGCCTGTGAATGGTCTCCACGGAGAGGCCGCTTCCTCCGCAGCTGTTACTGGGAAGCGAGGGCCATTTGGGGGTGGCTTGTTTTCTTTTCCTTTCCTTCCCTTTCCTTTCCCTTTTCCTTTTCCTTCTCCTTTCCCTTCATTTCCTTTCCTTTTCCTTTCCCTTTCCCTTCCCCTTCCCTTTTCCTTTCCTTTCCTTTCCCTTTCCTTTCCCTTTCCTTTCCTTTCCTTTCCCTTTCCCTTTCCCTTCCCTTGCCTTGCCTTGCCTTGCCTTCCCTTCTCCTTTCCTTTCCTTTCCCTT
>NC_041232.1:20014745-20021989 GCF_002837175.3 Physeter macrocephalus | reverse complement strand
TTTTTCCCTCTTTCTCTCTCTCTCCCTCCATCCCCCTCTCTTCCCCCTTTTGGGCACAAGCATTGTCACCATTTCAGATCTGGGGAAACTGAGGCTCAGCCAGGCTCATAAACAGCTGACTTGGGGTTTGAACCCACAGTTACATGACCTGAGGATGCATGCTTTTAATCGGCGGGCTGCATATTTCCTTGTAGACACGAAGGTACAAGAGGGGGACGCACAGCTCTCCACCCGCCCCGTTCCCCCTGATTGGGCTGCTTGTGCTGGGTTTAAAGTACGTGCACCCTGTCCTGGGAGGCTGAGTTGCTCCACCACGGAGCCCGCCTTGGTCCAGAGAGGACGAGCAGGCTGCTGAGGTCACACAGCATGGCAGGCGGACCAGGGACAGAGTCACCCTCTTTGAACGCTCCTTGAGCACCGTGCAGAATTTAAGGACATCCCTCCCCAGTTCCCCACCCCCACCCCAAGCATTCTAGGCCGGAGGGGGCCGCTGTGCCATGGCCCTGTGGTCAGGGCTGAGGCTGACCCTCCGGTTTCCTTCAGTCGGGCCCCTGCCTGTGCCCGTTCCCCGTCGTGTCTGGGTAGGCTGTACCTCCTGCCCCTAACCCGCCTGCTGTGCAGCTGGTTCCCGGTGTTCCTTCCTTGAGCTTCAGGCAGGGCCCCCTGAAACACAGGGAGCTCTGCTTTTTTCTAGATTTTTCAGGACTCTGGTTTTGGCAGGGTGGAAGACTCAGTGAGGGCCGAGGCCAAGGAGCTCCTGTCCGTAACACTTGCTAAGATCCCGTAGCGCAGAGAGGATCCAGCTCTGTGATGGTGGTGCTGGCGGTGGTGGTGGTTGGATGGGGGCGGGATGTCGGCCTCTACACACCACCTCACGATTAACTGGGCGTGGGAGTGTGGCCCTGAGCATCACCCCGGAGACAGAAGGATCTTCCTGCTCCCTCCCCTCTCCCTCTGACCTGCCCTCCCTGCCTCTCCCCTCCCACCCGTTCCCCGCTCAGCCCAGCCCAGCCCAGCCCAGCCCAGCCCAGCCGGTGCCCACACACCAGCCCGCTTCGCCCAGGCTGTTGGGTTACAGGTCTCTCCTCTCACAGCCTGCTGGCCCCCACCTCACTTTCCAGGTTTCCTTGGGGCACGGCCCTGCTGCGCCCCTGGGGGCCCCCAAACTTGAGAGGGTGGGTTGGGGAAACAGAGATTCCAGCCAGGTGGATGGTGCAGCTTGGGCTCCAGGACGAAAGTGGAGTCAAGCGCCAGCTTCATGACTTGGCACCTGTGTGACCCCGTGAGCCTCAGTTTCCTCATCTGTAAAGCGGGAGAATGATAGCCTTTACCCCGAGAACTCAGGTGAAGAGCGAATGAGTTACCACTTGTAAAGGACTGAGTGCCTGCCAGAGGGGGGCGCTCCATGGGGGTTAGCTGCTCTAACTACTGGTAGTAGTATCCGTGTCATTATTATTTTATTCTAAAGCCACGGACCCCATTTTCTTCTCAGGGGCATTCAAGGTGCCCTCTTGAGTAATGTGTGCAGAAACAGCCAGGGTGGGGACTGTGGGCCCAAGACACCCAGGTTCAAATCCAAGTTCTGCCACTTCCTAGCTGTGTGACCCTGGGCAAGTGGCTTGTCCTCTCTGTGCCTCGGTTTCCCCACTTCTGAAATGGGGATAATTCCCACCTCAAAGAGCTGTTGTGGGAATGATTCGAGTGAACGGGTGTGAAGTGCTTAGAACTGGGCCTGGCACATCGCGAGTGCTACGAAGAGAGAGCCGTGGTGGCGTCATTGGTAGCAGAGGTGGTGGCATCAGTAGTGATGTGCCATCTGGCGGCTGGGGTGCCGTGTCTCCCTTGGTTGTTAACTGGGTGTAGAGTATGTCTGCTCCTGGATTGCCTGAGCGATTGATTAGTCGATTGATTGATTCACTCACTCACTCATTCAAAGAGGCAGCCGAGCAGGATGGTATGGAGTAGGGCTCTGGGCTAGAGGGTTCACACCCCAGCTCTGTGGCCTCCTGACTGTTGCCCGCAGGTTCGTGGCCTCAGCACTCAGCCTCAGCTGCCTCCTCTGTCAAAGGAGGTAAGACCCAGACCCACTCGTAGGGTTGCTGTGAACGGCAGAGGCTTTCGTATTTGTAAAGGGCCAGCCCCGGCCCTCGATCTGTGCTCAGTCAGTGTTGGGCGTTATCCTCATCACACACTCAGCGAGCCTTTATTGAGCGCCTACTATGTGCCAGGGAAGCAGTGGCAGGTGCCCTGGGTATACGTGTGGGTGGGGTTTCCTGCTGGGCAGAGGAGCTGGGTCTTTCTTCAGTGAACAGTGGGAGCCATTGAAGGTTTGTGAGCTGAGGGGCACCCCAGCGGGGGCCGGGCTCGGGGTGCATTGTGCTGGTCTGAGCAAAATGTAGCCAAAGCTGATAGAGACGGTCGCCCTCCTTGTCCCCAGACTCTGAACATGCTGGTGGCTGGGCGGCATCGCTGGTGGGCCGAGGAGGAGGCGTGAACAGCAGGGGGACCCTGAGGCCCAGGTTGGCCCCTCCCCCAGACCCCTGAGGTCGCCACCATTGACCCCGTCCTCAGGTGAAGATGCTGAGGACAGGAGGGAGACACCACAGAGGGGGTCTGAACCCAAGTCTGTGGGAGCCCCTGGCTTCCCTTCCTGGACCCATACCTGTATTACCGGACGTGGCTCCCACGGAACTCAGCAGAGGCTGGTCCTGCTGGGAAGCAGGGGACCAGAAGGTGGGGGCCGGTGGGCCGTGTTCTGAGGCCAGCAAACAGGGGAGGCTTGCCTGTCACTTGTGGACGAGAAAGGGCTGTTGGGGAGAGTGGGTTGGGTTCTCGTTCCCTGCTGACAGCGAAGGAGTGGACTTAGGTTTGAAGGCTGCGGAGAAAGCTCAGTGAGGGACGGGGGGCCCATCAGCCTGGGTCCATCAGTCCTTACAGTGGCGTGGCCACCCGTGGTGCCTGGGTGAGTTCCCTGTCACTGGAGAAGGCAAGCAGTCCTCACAAGATGCTGTCCCACACGCTCCAGACCCTGGGAGGGAGACAGGTCCTGGTGATTCCTGCTGGCCGGGCCCCGTCTGGAGCTCAGGAAGACACGTCACCCTCGGCCAGTGGAGGAAGCAGTGGGGGAAGCAGAGGGTCAGCGGGTGTCCCCTCCTGCCTTGCACCGGGCCTGCCTGGCCTGAGCGTGGCTACGGGCGACGTCAGCAGGAAGCAGGATCGGGTGGGCAGGCAGAGCGTGTCCCAGAGTTATGTAACATTTGGCACCAGTGACTTCTCCAAGGTTTTCCCTCCCCCTCCTGATGACCGAAGGTTACCCTTTTCTCCCATCTGTGAATCCAGGCTCTCGGGCTCAGCTTCCGTGTTTCTCTGTCTCTGCCCATCTCAGCCCAGGCCCTGCCTTGCCTTGTTTTCCTCTGTTGCCTCTTCCATCTGAGGCTGCACAGGCCTGCAGAGAGAGGTGGTCAGACAGGGAGGTACTTGAACCTGACCTGCATTGAAGTCTGGGCTTCTTGACCCACGAGCTGTGTGATCTTGGGCAAGTGTCTTTGCCTCTCTGGGCCAGCGTCTTTGTCTATCAGGTTCATGCTTCTAAATTAGTAGTTACAGAGTGTCTCTTCTGCGCCAGGCACTGTTCCAGGTGTCTTGGGAATACAGCTGAGAACTGACAAAGATGCCTGCCCTTGAATTAATTCTAGTTCTAGAGACAAATTAACTCACAGATAATTTCAGACTGTGGTCTGAAGATAGATGAGGGATAGTAGTAGAAGGTGATTGATGGGGAACGAGATTAGCTGATTTTGACAGGGTAATCAGGGAAGACCTCACTGAGGAGGTGATGTATGAGCAAAGCCCTGATGGAGGTGGGTACGTGAGTCATGTGGGTGTCTGGGAGAAGGCTGTCCAGCCAGAGAAATGACGAGTGCAAAGGCCCTGTGGCCAGGGCCTTGTAAGCCCATTTGCACAAGAAGGGCAGTGTGTTTGTAACAGACCAAGGAGGGTGAGCAAGTTAGAGAGCTGGGCAGGGTCCAGATCTAGATCTCACTGGACTGTACGGAGTGGAGAAGACTTGGGTTTTATATCAAGAGGTTCTGGGAGCGTCTGGAGAGTTCAAAGTAGGGAGTGGCCTGCTCTGATTCGCAGAGTAGATGTGCGGATCCAGTGAATTAGTAAGTAAAGAATGCTTGGCACATAGTAGGTGCTTCACAGACATCAGCTGTAATTACCAACACTGCTGTCGCCAGCGTCTCCTGTTCCATACACGTGTCCCAATCTTGAGGTTCGGGGCCACGTGTGGAAGGGTTTGGTATGATTCCTAGGACACCAAGTCCCAGCCTCTGAAACCCAGAGCTGGGGGGATTCTGGTGTTGACATCATACTCACCCCACCTGGCCCGAGGTGGCCTGGGCTGCTGGCTCGGAGAGACCTCAGGTTCCCAGCAGGGTGTGCAGCCCAGCAAGGCCCGTAGGAGCCCTCGTTCCCTGCGAGGCTCCGAGCATCCCCCCCACCCCCCGGGCAGCCAGCCCCAGCACTCAAGTGAGTCCTTGTCTGCTAAAAATAGATTGGGGAAGAAGGGGGATCCCTCAGCTGCACCCACAAACCCACAGGCCACACAACTTTCTCATGCCTCCGCGAGCTCCAGCCGGGGGCCCGCTGGGAGAAGCTCGGGGTTTGGGACCGGGCCGCGCCAGCCCCCAGAGGCAGGCGGCTGGTGGAGCTGGGCGTTCCCACCCAGTGGCCCCGTGGACGTTCGGCAGGGTGGGGCTGTGGCCCTGGCCGAGTGCTGGTGACGGAAACCGTGACTAACGGGCAAACAGACATTTCCCTCTTCCTCCCCGAATTCCGAGCGGCTGCACTCCGAGGTCCCCCGCTGGCTCAGGAAGAAGGCAGGACAGGAAGTGAGCCCACTCCCGGGCAGGGGCTGGGGCTTGGGGACCCCTGAGGCTTGCTCCCAGCCCTGCGTGGTGAGGGCCCAGGCTGGGCAGGGCCGGCTGGCGCCTGCAGGTGATGGAGCATCTGCCCGAGAGTGGGCTGTCCTGTGTTCTCCCTCACGTACGGTGATGGTGGCCGGGGGATTGGCGGAGGGGAGGCGCGTTAGTTTCCTGTTTCCTGTAACAAGGCACCACAGACTGGTACAGGAACACATCCTCTTGCAATCCTGGAGGCTAAAAGTCCGAAATCAAGGTGTCGGCAGGGCTACGCTCCTCCGAAGGCTCCAGGGGAGGCTCCCGCCCGCGCTCCCAGCTTCCGGGGGTGGCCTGCAATCCTTGAGTTCCGTGGCTTGTGGACGCATCCCTCCCCTGGGTGCCTCTGGGTCCAAATTTCCCTCTTCTCCTAAGGACACCAGTCATTTTGGATTTAGGGTCCACCCTAATCTAATATGAACTCATCTTAATTACATCTGCAAAGAGCTCATTTCTAAGAAAGGTCACATCCTGAGGTGCTGGTGGGCGTGAACTCTGGGAGGAGCCGAGTCAACCCAGCGTAAGGGGCTTCGCTGGGGGCTGTTGGCAGGTCTGGGAGTGTTTAGGTTCCATCTCCTTCCTCAGGGACCCCACAGGGCTCAGGCTGTGAGCCCTCCCGTCACGCCAGCTGTACTGGGGCGGGTCTCCTCTTAGACAGCAGTCCACTTCCCTGGGGGCCCCTGGTCACCTCGGACCCCCAGCACACTCTGCCTCCGCACATACCCCGGCTCGGCCGACTGTGTGCTCAAGCCCTGGACACTGCCCGTTCCGTCACTCAGTAAGTCGATCGGCACCTTCTGGCTGGCTCAGCATGGGGGTAAAGAGACACCCTTCTGGAACACCCGGCCCAGTGAGGTGCAAAGACGGGAGCCGTCAAGGAGGAGTGATGATGAGCTGGGGGTGGGTGCCTGGCCCCATGCGTGGGGAGCAGGGCTTCTGGGGACTGGGGGAGGCATGGAGGGAAGTGAAGGGCTGCTCAGTGAAGGCCTTCTTTCTGTTCCTTGAACCACCCAGCTGGTTCCACCTCTGGGCCTCTGTACTTGCAGTTCCTTCCACCTGGAGCACTCATCCAGAGCCTTGCCTGGCCAGCTTTTTCTCACGGCTCAGACCTCAGCTCAGATGTCACCTCCTCGGAGAAGCCTTTTCCTTGCCCCGCCCTGGCACTCTCACCCCACCCTGTCTGTCCCCCTCCGCAGCCGCGCCCCCACCTTCCCCGACTAGGTGGCCTGGGGGCAGGGACCCTGTCTACCTCATTCATCGTGTATTCTCAGCCCCTGGGGCAGTACCCGGCACACAAGAGGTGCCCTGTAAAGACTGGTGGGGTGAAATGACGTGCTGCCCAAGCTAGCCTGTCCCCCGGGGCTCCGCTGGGGACAGATGAGGCTGCAAGGAAAAGCTTCATTCATTCATTCTCTCCAGTGTACTGACCATGCCCGGCAGTGTGTCCTCCAGAGGGTGTGGGCGCTGCTCTGGCCAGGACAGCTGGCAGGGCTGGAGCGATCATGGGGGGCCTCCAGGCAGAGGCAGTCCTTCCTCATCTGTTCCGGAAGGATGTCTGGGCAGCCTATAGGCCAGGTTGCGCCCCAGGTGTATCTGGGGCATGATGGAAGAATGAAGCTCTGGGTAAAAATAACCACTGGCGTGTCTGGCCATGCAGTGGGGCGCAAAGGGGGAAGGGCACCCTCAAGACCACATGGCTGGGATCACTGTCCCTTGCAGCTGTGGCAGGCCTCCGGCACCGGAGTCCCCGGGCTGACAGCCCAGGCCCTGGCCCTGGCCCTGGCCCACTGCTATCCCTGTGCCCTAGGAGAAGGAGAGGAACGCACGGAGGAAGAAGAAGAAAGCGCCGGCTGCTGCCAGTGAGGAGGCTGCCTTCCCGCCCGTGGTGGAGGATGAGGAGATGGAGGCGTCAGGCGTGAGCGGGAACGAGGAGGAGATGGCGGAGGAGGCAGAAGGTGAGGGTGGCTGGTGGGAGCTGACCTCTCCCAGAAATGCCTGGGTCCTGCTGAGAAGGAGCCTGCGCTGCCCCAGGAGGAGAGTGTGGTGGTGGTGGTGGTGGTGGTGGTGGTGGTGGTGGTGGTGATGGTGATGATAATGGTGATGGTGATGGTGGTGATGGTGATGATGATGGTGATGATGATGGTGATGATGGTGATGATGGTGATGGGTGGTGATGATGATGATGGGGTGATGATGGTGGTGATGATGGTGGTGATGATGATGATGGTGATATGATGATGGTGGTGATGATGGTGGTGATGATGATGATGGTGATATGATGAT
>NC_041232.1:19979124-20014595 GCF_002837175.3 Physeter macrocephalus | reverse complement strand
TGGTGATGGTGATGATGGTGGTGGTGGTGATGATGGTGGTGGTGGTGATGATGATGGTAGTGGTGATGATGATGATGATGGTCATGATGGTGGTGATGGCGATGGTGATGATAATGGTGATGGTGATTGTGGTGATGATGATGATGGAGATGATGGTGATGGCGATGGTGATGATAATGGTGATGGTGGTGGTGATGTTGGTGATGTTGATGATGGTGATGGTGGTGGTGATGGTGATGATGCTGGTGGTGGTGGTGATGATGGTGATGGTGATGATGGTGGTGATGGTGATTGTGGTGATGATGGTGATGGTGATGATGGTGGTGGTGGTGATGATGGTGGTGGTGGTGATGATGATGATGGTCATGATGGTGGTGATGGCGATGGTGATGATAATGGTGATGGTGATGGTGATGATGGTGGTGGTGGTGGTGATGGTGACGATGGTGATGATGATGGTGAAAATGATGGCAATAATGATGGTGACAGTGGCAACAATAATAATGGTAATTGGCATCTGCGCCCACAGGACACTTGTCCATTCAATCCTCCTGACCCCTGTGAGTTCAGTCTTGTGCTTGGTGACCTTACACGTCCAGGTCGCATCCAGCTCTGGTGACGCCTATTGTCTTGCCAGCACATCTGGTGTTACATTTTAGAAAAAAAAGTTTATTTATTTATTTATTTATTTTTGCTGTATGCGGGCCTCTCACTGTTGTGGCCTCTCCCGTTGCGGAGCGCAGGCTCCGGACGCGCAGGCTCAGCGGCCACGGCTCGTGGGCCCAGCCCCTCCGCAGCATGTGGGATCTTCCCGGACCGGGGCACGAACCCGCGTCCCCCGCATCGGTAGGTGGACTCTCAACCACTGTGCCACCAGGGAAGCCCAAAAGTTTATTTTTGAAAATAGTTTTTTTCTTTTTTTTTTTAACCACACTGTGCTGCATGCGGGATCTTAGTTCCCCGACCAGGAATCGAACCCGCACCTGCTGCAGTGGAAGTGCGGAGTCTTAACCACTGGATGGCCGGGGAAGTCCCTGAAAATAGTTTTTTGACCTGAACTATTATTTTACAAGTTGACTAATATAAGTACAACCAATACCGTTGGTCGATAAGTATTCAAAAGTTATATAATTATGCTTCATTTTACTCCCAAGTGTCTCAATTTGGATGATAAACTGCATAGCCCCCGGCTTTCTATCAGGGGGTACTGAGGCTCAGGGCAGTTACACCAGGCACCCCAGATATCACACAGATGCATCGTCTGCCCTGATCTTAGATGAATTCTCCCACCAGGTGAGGGCTGCTAAAGAGAGAGCGAGAATCAGTCATTTAAATTGCACAGGCAGTTTGGCCCACTTCTCAAAAGGAGGATTTCTGACTGCACAAGATGGTCACCTAACTTCAGAGCCTGGCCCCCACGTAACCTGCGGCTCCGCTGTATAATCAGTGTTTGTAGACTCGGGAGTTACACCAGACTGCCCGACACCAGGCTTGCACCCCTGGTCACTGATCAGTCTGCCTTTGGCCCCCGCCCCTCTCCCTTTTCCTTGGTCTACACCAGCCCTCAAGGCATGACACCCCTGAAGACCCCAACCCCTGCGTAGCTGAATGTCTCTGCCTCTCCTTCCGCCATCTCCCTGGCCAGAGCTCCCCAGCGGGGCCTCAGGTTCTTGGTGAAGGGAACCTTTTCTCCTCCTGTCCCTGCCAGGGTTCCTTCCTGTCCCTCCTATCTGCCTGTCTCTGCATTTAAACTCCCAAACTTCTGCCAACGTGTGAGGAAAGTGTGAATCACTCCCTGGCTCCGTGAGCAAGACATGCAAATAAACTCAGGCTGTACCAGCCCGCATTGTATTCACCAGCCTGAATCCTACTTCCTGGTTGAAAATGGAGAATCAAGCCATTTGGTTATTACTGTCTTACATTGGGGATGGACCTGGGGAGGTGAGTCTGGCCTCCTTGCCAGCCTTGGGTCTTTCTAGCCCAAGTTGACCAGAGGCCTGACCAGTGTCTGATGGAAGGCTCCAGATCCCTCTGGTCTTTGCATTCTGGATCTTGGGTCTGTAGCCAGGAAAAGAGAGCCTAGGGAGCAGAAACCCAATCCCCTCTTTAAATATCCATCCGGGCAGGATGCAGGCTTGGTGGGAAAGTTAAAGGAAGCCAGACTTTGGCTCAGCATTAAAAGCAAAACAGGCGCTGCCCAGTAAGAGAACTGTGCGGTGGTGAGCTCCCTGTCACTTGTAGGGGTCACACAACCTATCAAGGATGGGCGGAGAGGCATTCTCTGCTGGGTAGGGGGCGGCGGGAGTGCTGGTCTGGCTGAATCCAAGGCTTCTGTGACCACCTGATGGCTGTGTGCACATCAAGGAGGCAGTGTAGAAGATCCTGCCCAAAGGCTCAGGGTGATGTTCCCATCTTACAGATGAGGAAACCAAGGCCCAGGGAGAGGAGAATCACTCACGTGGGGTGTCATGTAGCTGGTGGACTTGGAATCTGCCAGTCCAGCCTGCATTCGCTGTGTAACTCTGTCCCTGTGACCAGGATAGGGGAAGTGAGGTAGGTTCTGGGTTAGGGCCTGAGGTCACCACGATGGAACCTTCTGGAATACCCCGCCAGCCCCAACTGCACTGCAGACCCCTCCCTCCACGGGGCAGGCAGCAAGTGCCTTGTCGTATCCAGGCTGGAGGTGACTCCAGGGGAGGGAGGAGTGATCCATTTGGCCCCATAGTGTCTTTAGTAAAGATCGTGGTCTTAAGAGCAACAGCCTTGAGTTATTCCCTTTAATTGTCCCAACAGCCCAATGGGTGCTGTCATCACCCCATTTTACAGATGAGGACACTGAGGCACAGAGAGGTTACCCGAGGTAACCAGTTGGCCTGTCTGGGGACCCGGATTCAAACTTGTCAGGAGTGCTGATTCTCGGGCCCCACCTGGACCTACTGAGTGAGAAACGTTCTGGGCGTGGGCCCAGCCGTGTGAGTCTTCACGGCCCTCACGCTCGCTCAGGTCTGAGAACCCCCGACGGAGACAAGCCTCTGGGTAAGGGAGAGAGCCAGGCGTGAACCGCCCTTTTTGTAGATGAACACACAGACTCTGGGGCGAAGCCACTTGTCCAGGGGACCTCAGCGCCGGCCCCCTCCATCCTGTGGTCTGGTGACGTGAAAGGAGGGAGTGACATTGCCGGAGTCAGAAGGCAGGGGCGGGAACCGGTGGTTAGGGACACAGGATGTTGGGGTCAGCCCCCTCCTGCCTCCACGCAGTGTGGCCTGGGGCAAGTGACTCAACCTCTCTGTTTTCTCATCTGAAAAGGAGAATGGTGATCATCTCCAACTCAGAGGTCATTGAGGGTGAGATGAGTCGCGCGTGTGTGAAGAGCTTTGCCCGGAGCCCAGCACCCACCCAGCGAGCCCTGTGTTGCTCTTGTTGGGATTATAATGTCTGGAAGGGAGGGCCTTTGCTCTGGGCCTTAAAGTGGGAGAGGCCGGGGGTCTGGAGGCAGTGAAAGCTGAAGGAAGCGTTTGTGCAGGGCCCCAGCAACCCCTGCTGGCCCGGCTCTGCGTCTGAGGGGTGAGACAGGGCCGGGCAGCCCCAAAGGCCTCTCCCCCAGCCCTGCCCACCTCTGAGGCCAGCACCTCCCACCCCAGGACCCTGGAGCCAGTGACTTGTCCAAGGGCACCCAGGAGTGTTCGGGGGTGAGGGCCCTTGGGACAGGGCTGTAGGTCCTCCTGCTGTCTGCTGGGCCCTGGGCCCCTGTTCCCAGCCCTGCCTGTGGCCACAGAACCTCCTCCACCCCACCTGCTGCTCACGCCACCTCGCTTCTAACCCTTCTCTCGCTTCCTTCCAGCCTTACACGCCTCTGGGAACGAGCTACCCAGAGGGGAATGCAGTGGCCCAGGTACGAATGTGGCCAGCTGGCCGTCGGGGGCGGGGGTAGGGCCTGACCAGGGCGGGGGGCATCCCAAGGGGGCCTTTTCTCCACGAGGGGCCCCGCCTCTGCCTGTGAGCACCCCATTTGTGCTGCTGCCACCTCTGTCCCCCTCCTCAGCGCAGTGTCTGTTCCCCGTGCTGTTCCCAGCCTCACTCCTGTAGATTAGTGTGCTCGGCTTGACTGCTTGGTTGCTTTCTCATTAGTGTGTTCACCTGCGACGCTTACCCAGTGTGATTTCCCCAACAGGAAGTGTGGAGGAGGGGGGTTTCGGATGTCCCCATTTTGTAGAAAATGGGGAAAACTGAAACCCAAGAAGGGATAGGAGCAGTCGTTAAGCCTAAAGAGCCAGGCCTGCCTCGAGCTGAGGTCCCCTCTCCCTTCATCTGTTCACGCGTTCAGTCATTTGATTAATACTTATTGTGCACCTGCTGTGTACCAGCCCTGTGGGAAATGGCTGGGGGATGCAGTCGGTGTGGACCCTTTCCCCATGGGCTCCTTCGAGTTCACTGGCCCCGTCTTATGACGACAGCAGTGATGATACAACAGCAGACAGTGACCAGGTGTCACCCTGTGCTGTCACAGCCCCTGTGGGGTGGGAACTGTTCTCCCCACCCTACAGATGGGGAAAGCAAGGCTGGGAGGTCACCTGTGTTACCACAGCCAGGCCACCGGCCGGGGCAGAGCCAGGGTTGCAGCCCAGATGAGAACAAGGAGACCCCAAAACAAAGGCCTGCAGCCCTGGCCGCCCCCAGCCTGACTCTGTGGGGCGCTGGCCACCCGCCCGGGGGGTTGGAAGTTAACAGGTTGCTGGGCTCCAGGGTCAGCAGGTGGAGAGGGCGGCCAGAGGAGGACAGGGCGCTGGGAGGGCCGGGGGTGGGGGGGCGCTGCCCGGGCGTGTAGGAGCCTTAGGGCTGCGCGGTGTCAAGCGATGGGGTCGCAGCGCCCTGAGCTCCTGCCTGGAGCCAGGGTGTGCAGTCGGGGCTGTCAGGGGCCCGTGGGCAGGGCCGGGCCTGCCTCCACCCTGAGCCCCCGGCACCGCTCACTCCATCTTCACTGTCCCCGCACAGCCACTGTCAACAACAGCTCCGACACCGAGAGCATCCCGTCGCCCCGCACCGAGGCCGCCAAGGACTCCGCGCAGAGCGGGCCCAAGCCCCCGGCCACCCCGGGCGCCGATGCGCCACCTCCTGAGCCCCCCAGCCCGCCTCCTGAGGACGCCCCGGCCCCCAGCGAGCCCGCCCCGGCCCCCGAAGCCGGCTGCCCACCCACGTCCCCACCGGCACCCGCCTCGCCTGCCGCGGCCCCTGCTGTGGTCCCCAAGGAGGAGAAGGAGGAAGAGGCCGCAGCCGCCCCCTCGGCCGAGGAGGGGGAGGAACCGAAGCCCCCTGCGGCCCAAGAGCTGGCCGCCGACGTGGGCAAGACAGAGGAGCCCGGCGAGGCGCCCCCGTCGGAGCCCATCAAGGGCGAGTGCAAGGAGGAGGCCGCCGAGGAGGGGCCCGACAAGGTCAAGGGCGGCACGGAGGCCGTAGCCGAGGCCACACCCGAGGGGGCGCTCAAGGTGGAGAAGAAGGAGGGCGGCGGCCCTGGGGGCAAAGGCGCCGCGGCCAAGGGCTCGGGCGCCCCCCAGGACAGCGACTCCAGCGCCACCTGCAGCGCGGACGAGGTCGATGAGCCCGAGGGCGGCGACAAGAACAGGTGAGTGGGCTGGCCGGCTGGCGGCTTCGTCGTCTCGCTCCGCAAACGCTTACTGGTCGCCACCCGTGTACCGAGAGGGCAGCGCACGAGGCCACTCCCACGCCCTCCCTCGGAGGGAGGGGAGGCCGCCACTGAGTGGTCCCGACGCAGGAGCTCCGTGGAGGGAGAGGGCAGCGTCGGGGCTCTGAGCTGAGCCTGGATGGGGAAGGAGGAGCCACAGGGAGAGCCGGGGGACAGCGCGCTGGGCAGCGTGGATTAGCGTCCAGAGCCGCTGCCACAGAGGACCACCCCCAAGTCAGGGCGTCGGCAGGGCCACGCCTCTCGAAGGCTCCTTCCTGCCTCCGAGTCCCTGGCTCGTAGACGCGTCGCTCCGTGGTCCCGTGACATCCTCCCTGTGTGTCTGTGTGCCCTAATTTCCCTTTTGCTCTAAGGACACCAGTCCACTGGATGAGGGTCCACCCTAAGGACCTCATCTTAACTTGGTCACATCTGCAAAGAGCCTGTTTCCAAAGAAGTTCACGTTCACAGGTACTTGGCTGTTTGGACTTGAACATATTTTGGGGGACGCAATTCTCCCCTCAACACAGTGGGAACAGCAAGTGCAAAAGCCCCGGGGTGGGACTGAGCCTGCGTGATCCAGGCCCTGAGTGGTGGAGCGGGGTGGGGGTGGGGGCAGCTTGGGAAGAGGTAGGGTCAGCAGACCAGCCCACCTCGTGCGACCCCTCTGGCTGGGTGGGCGGCTGCGTTTTGTCCTCAGAGGGAGAGAGCCTGAGAGAGCTGGGGTATGTGTCAGGCTCTGAAAGCTGCCGCAGTGTGTTGGGAGGAGGCGGGGGGTTAACGGAGGCCGCAGGGATACATACGGGTTGGAAGGCGGCAGCGGCCGTGTCCCAGGGGCCGGTGAGGCTGGTGGCGGTGGACACGGGGGAAAGTGGCGGATTCCGGGATCCTTGCTGGTTCCTCTTCTGCCCGCGGAGGGTCCCCGAGACCCCCGACCAGGAGCAAAGCTCCTAGACCCCACTTAGGGCCAAACGTGGGCAGCGGAGGGCAGAGCTGCAGAGATCGGCTCCCACTCTCGTCTGGACGGCTTGAAGAATTTAGTGAGGCGGGCCGGCCAGTTTTATTTTGACTGAAAACAGTGCAGTCTGTTTTCTCTCCTCTCACGCCCCTCGGAACAGTTCTGGGCAGCACGAGAGGGAGGAAAATCTGACTTTCAAATCCGACCCGTTCACCAGGAGCCGCTTCCTCTGCCCCGTGATTCACCTTGGGGCATGCGAAAACGGCAACTTCTAGAACGTTTCGTATGAAACCAGGACTTGGTCAGAGCTCTCTGGGTCCCCACATGGTCCACAAAAGCCGGTGAGCCACGTCGTCCTCTGCCTCCTGCGTCCGGGGGTCCCTGGCGGGACCCTCACCCCGCTTGTGTGGCCCTTTGATAAGCAAAGGCCTGGCCAGCAGGTTTCTGAGGGCGCAGAGGCCCTGAGCTTCCTGCCCAGAGGGCGCAGCTTGGAAAACAGTGCTCACGGCGGCTCGGCCTGCCCGGGAGGGCCCTGGGCCAGGGTCTGGCCACTCGGCTCACTCTCTGCGCCTGGGTAATGGGGTCAGGGCGGGCGGCTCCCCACCCGGCTCCTGCTGGCCGCGGGGACAGAGTCATGGAAACACATGTTTCTGCTCTTAGTGGGAAGAGTGCTGAACTCATGGGACAGCCACGCCGATAAGCGGCCTCCCGGAGTCTGTGTTTTGGGTGCGCATGGACCGACGGGCTGGGCAGCTCGGCGGGTTGGCCTGGATCCTGACAGCCCGCCCGCACCTCTCGGGCCAGGCCTGAAGCCCCGCAGCCTACTTTCAGCTGCTCCCCACCCCAGCCCCGCCCAGGGACGTGTCCTTCCCTCCCCCAGCTGGGTCTGGCTTCCATCCACTCTTCCTGCCGGAGCGTCCAGCATTCGATCCCTCGGGAGCAGGAGCCCTGGGCTGGGAGTCAGGACACCTGGTTTGTCACGCCCTCTGTGACCGAGGCCAGTCCCCCGGCCTCAGGGTGAGGCTGGACTCAGGCCAGCCTCCTGACCTCTTCCCTCCCCGGCCACAGCCACACAGGGCCAGGCAGGCGCCGGAGCACGCAGGCGAGATGCGTCAGAGCGCGCCCTGGCAGCCAGCGCCTCCCGGGAGGGCCGGCGGGATGGGTGGGCCCCCAGGCGACCCCCGGTCCTGGCCTCCTGCCCACCGCCCTCCCTCCCGCCTGGCAGTCCCGGCGCAGTGAACCGGGCGTCCCTGGACAGACGCAAGATGCATCTCGCTCTGGCCCGTGCCCGGACGTCGTGGGGGGCAGGATCACGTCCTGCTTTCACTCTCCCTCACTCTCTGCCGGGCAGCCCCACCTGGGAGTCTTCTTGGCCCGCAGCCAGAGATACCGGCTCTGATTGCAGAGCCCTGAGCTTGCCTGCCCCCGCCTGTTCCACCTCCCAGAGACGGTACCTGGGCACTTTCTGGCCGGGCTGGGCCTTCAGAAAGTCCCTTCTCCGGGCCTCAGCGTTTTCACGTATAAGATGGGTGTGAGTATCCTGGCTTATGGGCTTCTTGTCAGGATAATGGAGTTACGAGCCAGCCTGGCACTTTGGAACTGCCCTCCTTTGGAGCTGCTTCAGGCTCCCCCCAAAGGTCACTCCAGGAGGAGGCTGGAATGCGGCTGCTTCTGCTGAGCCCCTGGAACTTTGGAAGAATGTAACAGCAGTTTCTCCTTTATTTCTTTATTCCATAAATGATTAACTGGGCACCCGTGTGTGCCAGGCGCCATTCTGGGCTGAAGGGGTTCCGGGAACAGGACAGATGAGGTCCTGGCTCCAGGGAGCTTACATTTTAGCGAGAGCGACTCGTACGGAACTGGAACAGTAATGGAATAAAGGGAATGCTCGTGTGATAAGTGGATGATGGAGAGATTGGGGGAGGGGGAGGGGAGGGGCACAGGGAGGCCTGCCTGAGGAGGTGACATTGAGGGATGATCAGAACACGTAGTGTGAGACACGGAGGGAAAGCCAGCAGTGGGAACAGCCAGTTCAAAGGTCCTGGGGCCACATGAGCTTACGTTCAGTAGACAGCAAAGAGGCCTGTGGCTGAGTGTGGAGCAAGTGAAGGGAAGAGGGGAAGGCGGGAGAGGAGGTCACGGAGGTGGGCGGGGACCCGGCCCGACCTGGCTCCACAGGGCCCCAGGGATCGAGGTAAGGAGAGCAGTTCTGTCCCGGGAGCACAGGGGAGTAACGCGACTTTGTCTGTGTGGACGCTGTTCAGAGTCCCACCTATCCGAGCCCAGTGATAGTGAGAAAGCTGGGGAAGGGGGGCTCAGCAGAGAGGGGGCCTACTGTTGCAGGACCCAGAGTCCCCTGTGGCCCCTCCCCCTCCCCCAGCCCTGGTCTTCCAGGGCGGGAAGAAAAACCACAGCAACGGGAAGGTGCCCGAGCCGCTCAGTGCCAGGTGCTGTTCTCGAGGCTTCCCGTGTTCCACCCACAGGACAGTCCTCGGAGGGAGCGACTGTTCTCATACCCATTTTACGGATGGCGGGACACTGAGTGAGGCACAGCTGGTTAAGTCCTGCGGCCAAAGGTGGGATTTGAGCTGGGAGCCAGAGCCCTGAATACGGGGGGGGCGGGGGGGGGCGGGACCCTGGCTGCTCTCAGCCAAGTTGCTGGCTTCCCCCCCGTGTCCCGGGTCACGTGCACGGTGCCAGGCTCCGAGAGCCCCTACCCTGCCCAGGCCTCCAGGGAGGAAAATAAAAGCCCTGTCTTCCAAGAAAACAAAGGAAAGAGAACAGAGGGAGGGCGCTGCCACGAGGAGGGCTCCTGGAGGGGGTGCTTTTGCCCACCGTGGATGTGGGGTGAGGGGGCCACGTGAGCACCAGGCATCTTCCCGCCCCCCGGTGTGGGGAGCTCGGGACCCTCGGGCTTGTTGAGGATCTGGATCCAGACCCTTGTTCTCGGATGCCGCCCTCTTTACCGTGAGCCGTCAGGCTGTCATCTCGCCAACTGTGAAGTGCTGTGCCCGTGGCCGCAGTCCCCACTGAGCTCCTGCCTGGCTGGCTGAGGGTTAGCGGGGGACTCAGGAAATCCTGAGGGGTCTGGACCTCTGTGCTCGTCCCCCCGCCCCCGCAGCTGGTGCCTGCTGAGAGCATTCGAGGGGCGACCACTGCCCCCTCCAATCTGACTGCCCCCAGCCTGGACGAGAAGCCACCGGGAAACCGAGGCAGGACACAGGCCTGAGTAGGAGGTCCTAGTTCGCTGACAGTCAGAGTGAGACACGGACACTTTGCTTATTTTATATGTATTATAAAAGCATATTTTGTGTCCCTCTAAAATTATATTTGCAAAAATATAAACGTTTCTATTTTAACTTTAAAATCTGCATTTTAGAGTAATTTATACAGCAAATAATAGTATAACATTATTATTTTATTATCTGTAGAAACAGTACAGTTAATATAACAAACGCTTGATTTCATGGCTGGCAAATAGTATATTCTTTATCTTTTCCTTGTAACAGCTTTGTTGAGACATAATTCACAAACCAGACAATTCAGCCATTGAAGTGTACAGTTCAGTGGTTTTTAGTACATTCACAGAGTTGTGTAATCATCACCACTGTTTAATTCCAGAACATTTTCACTGCCCCAAAAAGAAACCCCAGACCATTAGCAGTCATTCCTCATCCCCCGCCTCCAGCCCCTGGTCACAGCTAATCTCTCTTCTCTGTCCGTGTCTACGCATTTGCCTCTTCTGGGAATTTCAGGAAAATGGACCCATGCCGTGTGTGGCCTTTCGCACCTGGCTTCTTGCTCTCAGCATCATGTTTCTGAGGTTCATCCGTGTTGTAGCCGGTGTCACGGCACTTTATTCTTTTATGGCTGAATAATATTCCGTTGTGTGTGTATATATATATATATATATATACACACATATGTCACATTTTGTTTATCCATTCATCTGTTTTTGGCCATTTGGGTTGTTTCCACCTTTTGGCTCTTGTGAATAGTGGCTGCTGTGATCTTGTGTGAACGAGTGTTTGTGCGGATGTGTGTTTTCATTCTCGTGAGTATATGCCCAGCAGTGGAATTGCCGGATCCTATGGTGACTCTGTTTCACCTTTTGAGGAACTGCCAGAGTGTTTTCCAAAGTGGCTGCAGTATATTCATTTTAAATTTAAGTCTACAAATGCAAGTTGGTTTAAATGGACATTGATAATTTGTTGCGACGGGCGTGTGGGGCAGTGTTTGGTGACAGTTGAGGCCGGAGGTGGGGAATGCAGGACAGGTGGATAACATCAGTTCTCAGACCTGGTCAGGGTGCCTTGGCCCGAGGGTGGTGGGCAAGAGGGGGCTGGGCCGGCGTCCGGGGGAGCAAGGACGGGCAGCCACAGCAGGAGAGGCCTCAGGTGGTCCTCGCAGCGCGAGCGGGATCTGGAGAGGTCGAGAGAGGTGAGGACGGCAGGGAGGTTGAGCCGGGTCGGGAGGACCGTGGAGACCAGCTGAGCACGGAGAAGTCAGGCCGACCTCTGCGCCCGGCGCCACCTGCATGCCACGGGCAGCGCCAGTGGGCGTCGCCGAGCCCGACTCCGCTCAGCTGAGTATGTGGCAGATGCGGCCAGGGGGTTAGCGCCCGCGGGACTGGCTTGTCACAGGTTGTGGTCCCGGTCACAGGCCATGGTCTCACTGCAGAGAACAGAGGGCACCTCAGCTGCGTATCACCCGTCTGTCCTGCTCCATCTGCAGGAAGCAGCCGTGTTCTGCTCTGTGCTGGGCGCCCGGCAGCCAGCACTGGGTGGCGTGAGCTGCATCCTGGTGGTCATGGATCTTACCTGGAAGGCAGTGGCTGTGCTTACAGCCCGCATGTGGCATCAGCCAGGATGGTCACAGTACACACTAAGGGCTGTACCAACAGGACCCTCTGGCTTTGGGGACCTGACCTGCGTTTTGCCCTCTGGCTGAATCCAGCCCACGGCCAATGCCTTGGTGTGTACCGGTCGATCATCTAGCCGGCTCTGGCGCCCTGCAAGCAGACACTGGATTCTGGGTCTCCAACCACGCACCCCAAGCACAACACCAGGCCTGCTGTGTATTCAACAAGTGCGGGTCACAGGAGGGAACCGAGAGCTGGGCCGGAGCCAGGCAGCCCTGGTGGGGGGGTGAGGGGTTCTGAGGCTGCAGCAGACCCAGCTCCTGCCCTAGAGACCCTCGTGCCAGCTGGGGAGGCAGACGGGGATTGTGGCAGGGCGCTGTGGTCAGCGCTGGCGAGTTCTGGAAATCCCTGAAGACTTCCTGAAGGAGGCGACACCCGTGAGCGGCTCTGGAGCCACACCCCAGGGCAGGCTGTGCTCCGGTGTCCCAGACGGTGCAGCCTCTACACTGGGGTGACCCTGTCGCTGGCATCCCACCGTGTTTCAGACCCCCACCCCGCCCCCCACCGACACACACACCGTGCACCCTGTGCAGGTGCGCTGCCCCATCCTGCATGGCGGCAGCAGACAGACGTGACCTTGCTTTAGAGGACGCGGCCCCTGCAGGCCCTGCTCAGCGCCACAGCCCCACTTAGGGCTGCTGGGCGGGCCGTGTACACGCCGAGCAGCCCCTCCGTGCAGAGCCTGTACCCGCCCGCTCCAGCGCCTCAGCAAATGGTGTGCGGGCAAGATTCCCAGCATCTCAGGTCGCGTGCGGGCTGAGTGGGGGGCTCCCCAGTTCTGGTCTCCAATAAGCAAGGTCGTCGCGGCGCCATGCCCCAGGCCCTACCCTGGCACCTGAGCCTCTCCTACTTGGGTGATGGATCGTCTCCCTGAACCTCTCAAGCTCCCCGAGCCTTAAGCCGGTTGATTCTTGGCCTTTCTGGCAGCTTCCAAAGGGCCGAGCATGGCGTGGGCCCTGAGCGTGGGTTTCTCTGGGGCTTTCCTTGCCTTGGGCTGTCTCAGGAGTGTTTGATCCTGGCTGGGCCTCTGGGCCGGGGTGGGAGGGGTCTTGGCCCCTTGTGAGGCCAGCACGGACCAGAGGAGGGAGGGAGGGAGGGAGGAGACCCCACCGTGACCCCAGGTCTCCTGGGCCCCGTGATCCTGGACCTTCGCCTCTCTCTGGCAGCCCCTCCGGCCCCGTCATCCAGGCTGGAGCCAGGAGGCCGCGAGCCCGTGGGCCTGACGCTGGTCTCCCCCGCAGGCTCCTGTCGCCACGGCCCAGCCTCCTCACCGCGACCAGCGACGCCAGGACCAACGCCTCGCCCCAGAAGCCGCTGGACCTGAAGCAGCTGAAGCAGCGGGCGGCTGCCATCCCCCCGATTGTGAGTCCCGGGCCCACCTCCCGCGCCGCAGGACTCCCGCTGAGCCGGGCCGCGGCCCCCGGGCCCCTGCGACCTCCACCTCCTGTTGGGGGGACGGTAGACCTGGCCGGGCAGGCCGGGCCCCGGCACCTGCAGCCTGGCTCTGCCCGCGTCTCCCGTTCCCTGGGGAAGGTCCCGTGGAGACAGGCGGGGAGGCTGGGGGATTGGCGAGGTGTCCGCCCTGGCCTCTGTCCCCACCCCGCCCGCCGAGGGTTCTCCAGAGCCGCCCAGACCTCACAGAAAGCTCCCCGAGCCCGCTGTCACAGCTCCTCTCGGAGCGGAGGGCGGCGCCCCACAGTAACCGAGAGGCCCTTGGCTGGGGGAAGGAGGGGAGCTGGAAGATGCTTCCCCAGGCCAAGCAGGAGGGCCCTCAGAGGTGCCCCTTACTCGTGATGGCTCAGTCGTGGCCAAAGCCGTCCCTCTCCAAGGAGGTGGGCCGGGCCTTCCACTGCAGCTGGGGGCTCTGGGCTGACAGGCGCTGCGCTGACCAGGGCTTTCCGACTGAGGGGCACAGGTGCGCCAAGCCGCGCTGCCCGCTCCCCGGGGCCGGGCCCAGTCCCACTGGTCAGCCCCATCCCTCAGAGACCCGGAGCGATTTGGGGAAGGGGGAAGGGGCTGGTGGGGAGCTAACGGGGGCCCCCCATCCACGGCCGGGCAGCTGGGATGGGCGGGCACACCCCCTACACTCTGCGCAAAGCCCTACCCTCTCCTGGCCCTCAAGCCGCGTGCCCTTGGGCACGTCGCTGCCTCCCCCTGGGCCTCGGTTTCCAGGCTGGCCCACGCAGGGAGCCTGGAGGGCGTTCCCTGACCTCTGTGACCTGTGGACGGACGGGCTGTGAAGAGGCTCACTCCTCCCGGCTTCCCTCAGCAGGTCACCAAAGCCCACGAGCCCCCCCGGGAGGATGCGGCGCCCCCTGCTCCTCCGCCACCGCAGCACCTGCAGCCGGAGAGCGACAGCCCCCAGCAGCCCGGCAGCAGCCCTCGAGGCAAAAGCAGGAGCCCTGCGCCTCCTGCTGAGAAGGAGGGTAAGTGTGTGTCAGTGGCCCAGGGAGCATGGGGGAGGGGGGCAGGTGGGTGGACGGGCCTTTGTGTGTGCAGAGCAGCTCCTGCGGACTCGAAGGCCGCGGTGGCCCGACAGGCCAAGTAAATGAGCGAAACCTGGGGGGGTGAGGCAGGGGGGCAGTTGGAGACTCCCGTCCTTTCTAAAGTGGGTGCATATTGGCCTAGCCGAGTCACCATGTGGCAATACAGGCCTGGGGTTGTTCATCCAGAGAAGCTAGAGATCCATCCTTTCATGTGAAATCTGCGAATCTCTCAACATTGGCCACTTCTCAAAATTTTCAGAAGCACTGTGCACGTACGAAAACATGTCTATAGCTCAGTTTCTGGGTCCACGTGGTTCAGTCCACACATGACCTTCTAGAACCGTGAGGTTCAGCGCCGGCTGGCAGCAGCTCTGGGGCCTGGGCCGGAAGCACTGCCCCCTCCAGCTTTCGCCCCGACCTTATTCCAGGCCGAGGTCACTGGGGAGCCAGTGGGGTGATCCCCCGAGCAGCTGTGTTGCAGCAACTGCCCGGGGTAGGCTTTATTGTCGCCAAGCGAAGTTCAAGGTCAGGAGGCAGGTGGGGCACGGTTTCTCGTTCTCTGGATCTTCTGTCTCTGCCCCACCACCCCCACCGGACCCAAGAAGTCTCAAGCCTGTGTCCCAAAGGGACACCCGTCCCAGACCAGCCTGGCACATCTCAGGCACTGGGGGCTGACCCCCCCAGAGGCTCCCCCCACGCTGGGCTAGCCCAGGCTCCGGCTCGCTGCTCTAGGGGTCTGAGGGCAGCAGGACCCCAGGCCATCCTCCCTGACCGACGCAGCCCAGGGACAGGTGTGGGCAGCCAGGGCCACCTGCGTCCCCACCCCCGGCAGCCTCTGGTACGGCGTCCCGCCCTCTCTAGAAAGCCAGACGGCCCTCGGCCGTGGGCCTCCCTGAGGGCGGTACTGTGTGCCGGAGGGCAAAGGGCAGGGCTGTCCCTGAAGGAGGCCAGCTCCACACTTCACAAGTGACAGGGCCTGCCAGACACTCCCCCGCCGATCAGCCCGCCCTGCCTGCCGCCTTCACCTGCTGCAGGAAGTCTCGGATGCCACCCACACGGGCGGGCGTGCATCCTGGTTGGCACACAGGCCAGCTTGTGGCCACGGGGCCAGGACACTGGTTGAACACCCACGATCTCCAAGCACCATGCCAGGCAGCGGGGGTTCGGCAGCGAGCAGGATGAAGTCCCTGCTCCGAGGAGCTGCTGTTTTTGCAAGAGGACGTTAAACGGGGGGACACGTAAGGAAGCAAGATGACCTTAGGCTGGTTCATGCGGCGAAAGAGACAACACAGAATGAGTGATGAGGGGCTCAGGGAAGGGTCTCCGTGAAGAGGAGAAGGCAGTCATGGGAAGATCGGGGGGAAGGGCTTTCAGGCATAGGGAACGGCACGTGCAAAGGCCCTGGGGTGGCAACAAGCTTGGTGTGTTGGCGGAGCTGCCAGGAGGTCGTGGTGGCTGGGGAGGGGGTAGGATAGGAGGTGGGACAGGGAGATGGGGGACCAGGTTGTGTAGGGCCTCGTAGGCCATGGTACTGTGGGGATTTTGTCTTGGGTGCAGAAAAAGCCTTTGCTGGAGGAATTTTAAGGGTAAGGGTGTGTGTGTGTGTGTGTGTGTGTGTGTGTGTGTGTGTGCGTGCGTGCGTGCGTGCGTGTGTGTGTGTGTCTGTGTGTCTGTGTCTATGTATTTAGTCAGCATGAAAACCAGGCAGAACAGCTGATGGAAAGCTGGAAAGCTTCCCTTTATTTGGAACAAGGGAGGACTATTCAAACGACTAAGGTGCTCAGGACTGTGTGTGTGTGTGCGTGCGTGCGTGCGTGCGTGCGTGCGTGTGTGTGTGTGTGTAGGTAGGGGACTGGGGAGAGGTCAGGCGATCTGATTTTTATTTCAGAAAGATCTCTTCTCTCTCCGCCTCTCTGGCCATTGTTGAGGAGAAAGGGTGGCAGGGAGTTGTGGGCAGATGCAAGAGGCCGTGGTGCTTTTCCTGGCCAGCGATGGCGGCAGCCTGGACCGTGCTGGTGACCGTGAAGGAGGCATTGGGAGTTTGCTTCAGAGGCAGAACAGTGGGCCCTGCTGATGAACCCAAGTGTGGGGTTGAAAGCAGAACGCCTGCCTCTTCCTGGGGTCCTGCCAGCCGCCCACGCTGGGGCCGGGATTCCCCGTGGGGGGCTGGGGTTCGCTGGACGAGAGTGCAGCGTGAGGCGTGGGGTCTGGCTCTGGAAGGACATTCCAGGGCTGGGGCACCAGCCCAGGGCGGATAGCTGCGTGGCAGTGTCAGGGGCCCAAACAGCCTTGGCCGGCGCCAGATCTGAGCCGGGCCGGGCCATACTTGGGTGGCTGGACACCACACAGGGCCAGGCAGGGCCCGCCGGGATGGGTCACAGGCGCTGTCCTGGGAGAAGGTGAGCCACCACCTGTGCTTTCTGAGTCTGGCATTCGGCCTGTTGGCACGGCAGAGGGCCGCGCCGTTTCCTGCAATCGCTCCACACAGGAGACGGGGCACCTGGCATTAGGCACCAAGGCCTGCCTTGCAGCTAGCACCCATAGGCACATGCATGAACTTGACACCCAGCACGACCGACCTCTCTGGTCTCTCAGGAGCCTCCCCTGCCGCCTGGCTCCTGTGGAGCTGCTCTGCCCGCCCATCCCTCGGGCTCCCTGGGCCCAGCCGGAGGAACAGGTTGTCTCTCCAAGCTCTCGGCCGCCGGCCCATCCTGGCCCGGCCCCAGATTTCCCTTCCAGCACCGGAGGCTACCCCCCGCCCCTGCCCCCTCCCACGGCAGCCGGAGCTGAGCTGGAGAGAGCAGCCGAGGCACGCGCGGGGTCGGGGGCCGGACGAGCGAGGTCCGGGGCGTGCGCGGAATTTCCGGGCCCGGTGCAGGCCCCGGGGAGGGGGGCGCCTCCACTTGGGGGGTGGTTGAGCACGAGAATCCCCAGCCCGGTTACTCCCCGCATCTGCGGCCCCTCCTGCGGGCTCCCCACGTCAGTAGGAGCACGGGTCCGGGTCCGGGGGGAGCTCAGTCTCCCAGCAGAGGAGCGGAGGATGTGCGGTACACACGCCTCCACCCCACCTGCTGTGCCCACAGCAGGGGGCTCAGTGCTGCCAGGGTTCTCCTGCTCGCCTTGCTGGGTCTTCAGAGCTTCCGTGTCATCTGGAGGTGGCCCGAGGGATGACACCTGCCTGCCATTCCCATCCCAGGCCCGGCATTCCCAAGTTGCTATCAGCTGGCTACTCCCCCATCCCCACCGCCGTACCCCGCCCTCACCACCATCAGTCCTCCAGCCTGACACCAATCCTCAAGGAAGAGGTTTGGCGCTTAGAACCGATTTCAGCAGAGTGAGTGGCCAGCGGAAGAACGAAGATGGCCTGGCCTTTGGCCGTGTCTGCGGGCTGTCCCCAGGCCTGAGAATCCAGGGCCAATCGTTGCTCCTCTTGCTGTGGTCAGTGTGTGTGGCAAAGGTGAAGGTTACAGCCTGCAGCCCATCTGATCCCTGGGCTCAGAGCTCCCCTTGCTGGCTGTGGGCCTTTGACCAGGTGACTTCACCTCTCTGAGCTTCCGTGTTCCCATCTGCAAATTGGGGATAATCCTCGTCAGTTCCCTGAAGGGTGTTGCGAGGATAACCGAGTCAGTCCACGCAGAGCACTTAGTTGGAGCCCCCGTGGGAGGGCTCCCTCCGCCGTCGTGTTATCTGCAGCTGCAGCGCCCGGGAGGTTCAGTGGTCAAATCCTGACTTGGCCAAATATTTGCTGGTGACCTTAGATAAGTCCGTCGATGTGTCCGTACTCCGGTCCCTCACAGCACACCGGGCCCGGCCGCTCTCTTTCTCCCGAGCCTGCAAGGAGGCTCGTTGAGTTCACGCTTTTGAAACGTCCAGCCCAGCCCCCGGACGTGGGACATGCTCGGCGCACGGGCTGACGTGTGCGCGCTGTCATTCCGGGCATCCGGGCCGCAGCCGTGCTGGCGGGAGCACACGTATGCGCATCACGGCAAACCGTTCTGACCGCCTTCGTCATCTGAAGAGGTCAGCGAGCCTCTTCTGGGAAGGGCCAGATCGTAAATATTTTAGGCTTTGTGGGCCAGACAGACGGTCTCTGTCGCAACTCCTCAGCTCTGCAGTAAATGATAAATAAACGGGCGGACGTGACCACGCTCCAGCACAAGCGTACACACAGAATCGGGCAGTGGGCAGGCCCCGTGCCACCATCTGCCGCCCCCTGGTTTGGAGGTTTGTCCAGGCCCCTTGCTGACCTGGTGCCGGGCAAGTGCCTGTGGGATTCCAGCGCTGGAATCAGGGGCCGCCGAGAAGCCCAGTCCAAGCCCGAGGCACATCCGTGCTTGACAGGACATCACAGGAGTCAGCGTGGTGCCCGGTCTGCAGACTTGGGGGGGCTCCATCGCTGTTGGCCAGGACCTTCGCCTGGCCGAGGCCGGCGCTGCAGGCACAGGGGGTGTTGTTTGAGCAGGGCCGCCAGGGCTGGGGGCCCGAGGGCTGGCCGAGTGTGGCTGACTGCCCTGCCTTTTGCCCCTCAGCAGAGAAGCCCGTGTTCTTTCCGGCCTTTGTGGCTGAGGGCCAGAAGCTGCCCACGGATCCCTCGTGTTGGACGTCAGGCCTGCCCTTCCCTGTGCCCCCGCGCGAGGTGATCAAGGCCTCTCCGCACGCCCCTGACCCCTTGGCCTTCTCCTACGCCCCGCCTGGTGAGTAGTTCGCCCGAGCCTGGCCTCCTTGCCGAGTCAGCCAGCGTGCAATCATTGGGCGCCAACCGTGTGCACTGACTCGGAACTGCATATGCAGAAGGATCTTAGGGTCCTGGCGGGAGGGATGGTCTGGTCAGTGAAGGGGAGGGGTGGGGGCGCTCCGCTGAGTTGTGAGAAATCTACAGGATTGCAATTGAAGCACCTGGTGCTGGGGAGCCCTAGGAGGTGCTTGAGCCGGTGAGGGGCAGGCTGAGAGTGGGAGCTCTGTCTTGCACCGTGGACTTCGAAGTGGACAACGGGCGGGTGGAGAGAAAAGTGTGAGCAGGGAGGGGCCTGCTTTGATTTACAAATATAGTCAGGCTGGATTCGAGATCCTTCCTGGGTTCTCCAGCCCTGCCAGGCCCCACCAGCAATCAAAGGGGCATAGCCAGGGGCCAGTGAGGACTGTGATATCAGCAAAGGCCATCCTAAGCAGAGCTGGTCCTGCAGGATGAGTGGCCCAAAAGAGCCAGGAGAAGAACAGGGAAAGGCATGCCAGGCAGGGGGAACAGCATGTGCAAAGGTCCGGAGGCCGGGAAGAGCAGGCAAAGCTTGAGACACTGAATCAGGCTGCCATGGTAGAAGCTTGGTGCCCACTGAGCCTGGGGAGACCGTAAGCACCGGGTCAGGTGAACCTGAAAGTTGTGTCAGAGGCTAAGACCTTACCCTGGGGGAGCAGTGGGGAGCCATAGAAGGTTCATAGCAGGGGAGGATGTGAACTAGTAGACGTTTCAAAAAGATCCCTTTGGTTCCTGTGAGAGGAGTGGACTGCTGGAGAGTAAAAGGGCAACGGGGAGACCAGTTAAGGAGTCTGGGGGGGAGTTGAGGGGCGTGGGCCAGGGCCTGGGGCGTGGAGGGAGACTCCCCTGTTCAGACACCACTTCAGTGGTGTCTGAACCAAGGATGCAGACGGCTCATGAGGCAGAGACAAGAGGAGCAGTGGGCGCACGTATGGACGGGCACCCACCCCCTGGGCAGGACAGGGCAGAGGTGGGGAGTGGCCTGGGGGCTCTGCCTCTGACCGCTCCCGGGGCCCTGTGATGGACAGATACGTGCCCTGCAGGTCACCCGCTGCCCCTGGGCCTCCATGACAGCGCCCGGCCCGTCCTACCGCGCCCACCCACCATCTCCAACCCGCCGCCCCTCATCTCCTCCACCAAGCACCCCAGCGTCCTTGAGAGGCAAATGGGTGCCATCTCCCAGGTGAGGTGGGAGGGGCAGCCCCCCAGAAGCACCTGTGCAACCTGGTGCCCGGAGAACGCCCCTTCCTCTTTCAGGGGTTTGGTCTTTCCATCTGTAAAGTCGGGGTGGGGGTGATCACTGGGACTGATGGTGTCTGGGTGGGGGTCGGGCACCCAAGGGACTGGGTCAGAGCTGGCTGTGCCTGACCCAGGCATCAGGACCTTGGGAGGTCACCCCACGGGGCTTTCAAGAGCATGGGCTCTGCGATCAGACTGTGTGGCCTTCGGCAAGTTACTTAACCTCTCTGTGCCTCGGTTTCCCTTCTGTGAAACAGAAAATCGCAGGCACTAGGCACACAGCCCCGGCACGTGGCGAGCCTCGGTCCACCTGCCCCTTCACCTCTCTGACCTGCCCCGTGTGGCGCAGGGCGGGGGCAAGGCGTGTGCTTTGCTCAGACGCTGGTGGGCTCCATTTCCTGTAAACCAGGTCGTGATGACCGCCCCGCGGGTGGGGGCACCGAGGCTCAGGAGAGGCAGCGACTCGTTCACAGTTGCTCAGAGGGGCAGCAGGGCCGGAACTCAGGCCCCAGGCCTCTCGGACCCCTGTGTGATCCTGAGGGTCCTCTCCTCTTGGGCCCTCGTAAAAGCGGGTCGAGGCCCTGGTTGAGGCCTCTGTGACCCCACGACCTCTGCTCCCACAGGGAATGTCTGTGCAGCTCCACGTCCCGTACTCAGAGCATGCCAAGGCCCCCGTGGGCCCCATCACCATGGGGCTGCCCCTCACCATGGACCCCAAGAAGCTGGGTAAGGATCTAGGGCCCCCCAGCCTCGATGGCCCAGGCTTGGTTCCTACTGTTTGTGCTGGGGGCTTGAGGGAGGGCAGTTCACCCTAAGGGACTCTGGCCCGAGCGTGGCGGGGAGGTCCCTCAGCCCCTGGACGGGGCAGGGAGGCGGCCATCCTCCTGAATCCCTGCCCAGAGGCTCGGCTCACTGCTCTCGCCCATCTCCAGCGCCCTTCAGCGGAGTGAAGCAGGAGCAGCTGTCCCCACGGGGCCAGGCTGGGCCACCGGAGAGCCTGGGGGTACCTACGGCTCAGGAGACGTCCGTGCTGAGAGGTGAGGGCCTGCGAGCTAGGCTCATCCCCTGCGGCTGCCCCTCCATCCCTGGGAGGGTCGAGGCAGGAATGGGACCCTTTATCCAAAACCTGCTAAGAAGCTTCATCTCCCAGAGGGTCCAGCAGCCTCTCTTCACAGTTGTCTACTTCGCCATTTAGGGGCAGGGCGACCCTCTGCCTTGAGACGCTGGAGGTGGGGGGGACTTGCAGGGCACCAGGAGCGCAGTCTGGGTGGCTCTGGGCCTGGGGCCTGGGGAGGGGCTGCAGACACCCCTTAAGCCCGTGTCTCATGTCTTCCAGGGACGTCTCTGGGCTCGGTTCCAGGAGGAAGCATCACCAAGGGCATCCCCAGCACGCGGGTGCCTTCCGAGAGCCCCATCACCTACCGCGGCTCCATCACCCATGTAGGTGTCCTGGGGCCGTGGCATGAGGGACCAGGGTGGCACTAGCAGGCAGTGTCTCCGGACGTGGCCCTGCCTGCGGACAAAAGAGTGGGCAACCCACCCATCCCCCGCCAGCATCTCTGCTCAGCATCTGCCTCAGTAGATGGGGTGGCTTCCTGGGGGTGCCACCTCACTCCGTGAGCCGGGGAGCCAGGCACTCTAGGTGCTGAGCAAAACACAAAACTCAAGGGCCCCAAGGAGCTGGGAGGGTAGCAGAAGGAAACAGACAGGGAAAAACTGAGCAGGTGATTTCAGAGTAGCCAGTGCTTTGTGTTGAGTAAAACACCGCGATTGAGAATGGCTGGGCCTGCTGAGGCCACAGAGACAGGTGAGCCGGGGGACCTCTCAGAGGTGTGAGCCCTGCCGGAATCTCAGGGACCGGCATTCCGGGCCCAGGGAACAGCCCGTGCAAAGGCGGAGAGGTGGGAGGGTCCCTGGTGTGCACCAGGACCAGCAAGCGTCCTTGGTGCCTGGAGCAGGGAGCAGGAGGCGTTCAGGTCAGCGAAGGTTTGGGGGCCAGTGAGGGAGTCTGCACATCCCCCGCCTTCAAGGGGGTGAGTGGACAGACGCTCCTGCAGCTCAGCTGAGCCCGCCCCCACCACCGGGGCTCCCCCTGTGCTGCCGTAACCCCCGCTTTTGTGACTTCAGTCCTGGATGACAGAGGTTTCCTCTGGTGCCAGCCTTGACCTCGTGGTGTTGACAGGCTGACGGCTGGAGTTGGCATCCTGGCCGCATCCAGCTCCGCAGAAAGGAGTGTGGGATCGGCTGGTGACATCTGCCCCATCCAACGGTTTGCAGAGGGACCACTCTGCCCCTCCAGTGTCAGGACTGGGGGTTCAGAACTGAGCTCGGGGCTCCTAGTGTACACAGGGCCTGTTTAACCCTCTCCTTCCTCCCTGGCTGGTGGACCACAGAGGGCGGGCCCCCCACTTCCGGGGGTCCTTAGCTCCTAGGGCTTTCTTTTCCTTCCCTTCCACCTGCTCCAGACAAGATGGTTTACATTAGCACAGAATCCAGGTCAGCCCATTTTACAGATGAGAAGACCGAAGCCCAGTGATTGAGCCCAAGGTCATGTAGCCAGTAAGCAGTGGACCCAGCGTTTTGTGCCAGAGGAAGGGGAGCCTGGACACACACACACACGCACACACACGCACGCACACACACACGCACAACCCCTCCCCACAACATACACACACGCACGTGAATGGTGGCACTTCAGGCCACAGGCTCCCATAGGGAGGTGTCTTTGGCTCCAGGGGCCTCAGATCACACCACAGAGGAGAGCCCCTGATGCTTCATGTTTGTCTAAAACCTGTTGGTTTTGAAATCATGAGCTTTAGAAGGCAGCTGCACAGGCACCTGGGGCCAAAGCCGGGCCGCAGACACTCAAGTCCCAGCCCCGCCGCATGCTGACTCAGGCAGGGGATCGACGCTCCCTGACTCAGTTTTCCCTTTGCTAAAAGTGTCTCTTGCCGAGTCATCCTCACAGAGGTGTTGGGGATTAAAGGCTCCTGGGCATCCATCTGCCTCGGTTCAGGTGGCCGTGACCCAAGCCGTGTGGGTCACTCACAGCCTTGCGATTGTTTCTGGCAGCTGCCAGCTGTGTGAGGGTCAGACTTCCCCACAGCCTCACTCCCAGGTGATGAAATCCGGTCATGGGACACACACAGGCTCACACACACACACAGACTCAGGAACGCACGGATACACACACATATACAAACTCATACACCCACAGACTTACAATGGGTGGGCTTGTGTCAGCTGCCTCTGGAGGAGCCTTTCCTGATGGGATGTTGCCGGCTCCCCTGCCGTGTGCTCTCCTGATGAGAGAGGTGGCTTCCCGCCCCTAGATTATCTGTCACCCAAACTAAAGCCCATTTATTCTACACTATGCACAAGCCTTTTAAAGTGTGGCCAAGGGATCCTATCTAGGGCGTCTGCTTTGAGACGTCTCGGGAGACCGGTCTGGATTCAGGGTGTCTTGCTTTTCCCCTGCTTGCAGACCAGGATCTGGGATGAAAGCCCAGGGGTGCCAGTTGCTGCCCTTACCCCACAGAAGGATGTTTCTTGGCAGAGAAGCTCCCAGGGGGAGACTCGAAGTGCACCAGCCTAGGGCTTGGCACACAGTTGGAGCCGCATCTCTCAGTCAACTCTTGGAATCGTAGAAAGAGAAGAGAGACGTCTTGATCTGGGGACAGCTTGTCTGTGACGGGTGCCTTTGAGAATCGTATACAGAGATTGTCTCCGTTTTGTAGATGTACAGGCTGAGGCTCAGAGAGGCAAAGTGACTTGACGAAGGTCACACAGCAACTTGTTGGTAAAGCTGCTGTTTGCCCTCCAGCAGTCTGACTCCAGATTCATATTCTGACCCCCCACTCGTGTTCTTGGAAGTCGCCCAAGGCAGGACACTACCCCACGTGGCTCTCTTCTCTCTGCCCGAATACAACCCCCAACAGGGAGCTCACGCCCTCTAAGGCACTGTTTCTTGATCGGGGGCAGTTTTGCGTCCCAGGGGACGCTGGGCAATGTCTAGGGACCTTTGTGATCGTCACATCTGGGGGAGAGCAGATTGGAGGTCACATGCGCTGCCGGCATCTAGTGGGTAGAGCCCGGGGTGGGGGCTGCTAAATGTCCTACGGCGCCCGGGTTGGCCCCCACCTCAGAGAATCCATCTGGCCCGCAGGTCAGTGCCGAGGCGGAGAAACCCTGTGTCAGAGCTGAGATTTCTGGTGTCCTGCCCTGATTGGAGTCCCCGCTCTGGTTTGGGGAATGACATGTGGTCACAGGCACGTGGCTGACATCCCAGCGTCCAGGCTCTGAGAAAGTAAAATTCATATAGTACAGGTTGCAACACAGACTCCAGGGCCAGACTGCCTGGGCTCCAGTCCCAGACCTGCCCCTCGTTAGCCAGGTGACGCTGGGCGAGGTCACCTTGCCTCCTGGTGCCTCAGTTTCCTCATCTGAAATAGGCACGATAGTACCTGACTTAGGGTTATTTCCAGGGTTAAAGGAGCCGATGTGTAGAAAGTGTTCGGCACTTATTATTAATATCACCGATGCTTTGTTCTGCGTGGTTGTGTTCCGGTGGGCTCTGCCTTTCTGAAGCAGTATGTGCGTGAACACGCGTGCACTGGCGGACACACACGTGCCTGTGTGTGGATTTGGAAGGCGCACACGTACGCGTGCTGGGTCGTGTCTGGCGAGCGTGGGGGTCCCCGGCCGGAGCGCGCGGGCACTCATCCCCTCCGCGCCCCCAGGGCACTCCAGCCGACGTCCTGTACAAGGGCACCATCACCAGGATCATCGGTGAGGACAGCCCAAGCCGCCTGGACCGCAGCCGGGAGGACGGCCTGCCCAAGGGCCACGTCATCTACGAGGGCAAGAAGGGCCACGTGCTGTCCTACGAGGGTGAGTCCCGTCGTCCGTCACGGCTGCCAGGAGCTGGTGGGCGGGCAGGGGCTGGCCCGGCCCTCCCATCCAAGGGCATCTTTGATGCCCGGGAAGGAGCCTCTAGGTGAGAGGACCAGTGGTGACCTGGAGGTGGTTGGTCATGTGGTCACTTGGTGTTTACTGGGGGCCGCCCACATGCTGGGGGCCCAGCAGATGAAGCCCCCTCAGAGAGCTCTCAGGACGCCCGCCCAGGATGCAGATGGGACGTCACCTTGTTAATCTTGAGTCATGGAAACCTGCCCGCATCCAGTGTGGCCTGTCCACCAAACCCCAGACTTTGGTGTTTCTGGAGCTGGTCAAGAGAGAAGGGTCCAGAAAACGTGGTTGGGGTTAAAGGGCAGCCAGATGTCTTCAGAAAACGAATCTAGGGGAGTGTGTTACCCTCCTGTCAGCTTGGTGTGGTTGAGAGCCAGGGTGAAGGAGTGTCTTCGCATTTTACGGATGTGGGAGCTGAGGTGCAGTGATGTCCAGTGGTCCTTCTGTGTGTCCACCCTCCTGGCCCCTCAAGAGAAAAGGAGGCCTGGGACTGGGGGAGCAGGGGCGGGGGTGACTGGCCCATCGAGGTGGGTTCACAGGGAGGCAAGGCTGGGGTGACACCAGGAGAGGGGGTGACCTCCCCATCCCTGCAGGTATGTAAGCCAGCAGCAGGTAAGGATTGGCTTTAGCTGTCTCCACCTCTGCCCGGTTCTTTACAATTTAGGAAGCAAACTTGTGGCCAGCCTTGCTAGACGTGCATTAGGGGAACAGGCCCAGGGAGCAGAAGCCCAGGCTCACTCCCCCAGGCCTCTGGCCCAGCGCTGTGGCAAGCGCTGTGCTCTCTGATTGACGCCACGTGGGTGGCAGGAAGGGGCGATGACCAGAGAGATGCGCCACCCCCTTGAGCCCTGGGCCCCCCACTTCTCTCCTCACTGCTCTCACCCTCTCTGGTTCCCCAACCAGGGAGCCCCGCCTGGAAGGAGTTAAGGAAGTAAAGGGCTGGGATGTGAATTTCCTGGCAGCCTCGGGCACCCCGGGGCGCGGAGATAAAAGCTGCTAATGGGCGCCCCTCTCAGCGGCTGGCAGCTGTAGGGCTGCAAACTGCTTCTCCTCTGGCAGCGGCGGGCGCTTTTTCCTCTCCCTCCGCCTCCGCCTGGCCCCGGGAAGCGGGGGTGGTACCGTGGGGCTTAGGCACTTGCCTCTCTCTGCTGCCAAGCGGTGGAGGCAGTCTTGGGGACAGGGTGTCAGCTCCGTCTTCTGTGCCAACCTCGGTACCCGGCTGAGGGCCCTGGGGGACGGTCAGGGGCCCTGTAAGGGCAGACGGAGAGGCTGGCAGTCGAGGTGTTGTGAGCAGAGCCCTGGGTGGCATCTCAGCTCAGGCCTCCGGATCAGTTCTTGAGCCCCTACAGGCCTTAAGTTTGTCATCTGCAGAATGGGTGTAAATCAAGGCTTTTAATTTCTCACGTGCTTCCTGGGACTAGAGAGGGCCGCAGGCCCGGTGGAAGGCGGTAGGGGCCGGGGAGGACCCGGAGAGTGATGGCTGTGTCCGCAGGGGCCCCGCCTCTGTTCCCCGATAGCTGACTGCCGCCCTGGAGCGAGTGTGCGCTCGCTGGCCAGACTCCTAATCTCTCTGTTTTTATCTGAAATCTCTCAGTGTTTAAACATCAGCAGTTAATTTTGAGCAAAATTCGGAGCAGCAACGCGGGCTATCCGCTGGCCACCAGTTTGCAGCCCCTGGAGTAGCTCACGCCCTGAGGATCCCGTGGGGTCCTGATCGGAAATCCTGGGAGAGCGAGCGCGCCCTTTATCCCAAGGGGCAGGCACGGGGCTCTCGGGAACTGGCTTCTGATACCCCCGGACTCAGCCGCCCTTGGAAGGAGAGGCCCACTCGAGGAGCCCCCAGCCTGATGGGCGAGACCGAGCCTTGGCCTCCTCAGGGCTCGCCTCCTGGCTGCTCAGACCCTCGGCCTGTCGGGGGCCCGCGTGCCCAGCCTGAGGTGCTCGCCCTTTGGGCTCAGCCTGGCTTGGCGAGGCCGCCTCTGCTGTGGGCGCCCCTCGTCCCCTCCCTCCCCCCCCACCCCCGCAGACACACACTCTCCCCACGTGGACACAGATGCGCATAGTTTCTCGCATGTGGCCTCACTTTGTTCTCAGGGGCCAGGTGCGCACACACACACTCTCACACGTGCGCGCGCACAGAGACCCACGGTGACACGCACAAATGGTTGTGGTCACCCCGCATGTTCTCACTCGGCTGCTGCATCTTTGCTCACGTGCACGCGGTTACACGTGTTCACGTCACATGTCGGCTCCCACGGGTGGACGTGTCTGTGCACAGACTCACATACCCGCACGTGGTCAAAGGCACACACCTACCTGCCAGCAGGACAGGCCCTGGGCTGGACCGCAGCCTGTTGACTCCTGCCCATTGGGCCCGGCCCGTTTGCTGGTACTGGGCCCAGTGCACACAGTTGCCCTGGGGCTGCCCCTCATCGTGAGATCGGTCTGGTTTCCAGGTGGCATGTCCATGTCCCAGTGCTCCAAGGAGGATGGCAGGAGCAGCTCAGGACCTCCCCACGAGACGGCCGCCCCCAAGCGCACCTATGACATGATGGAGGGCCGTGTCGGCAGGGCCATCTCCTCAGCCAGCATCGAAGGTGTGTGCCCTGCCCAGCTCCCTACTCCAGGGGGCACAGAAGGGCCAGGGGAGGGCCGAGGACCTGCCCCGGGGGCTTCCCTACTTGCTGGGTGATGGCAGGAAAGGGAGAGAATTTCTCTCTCTCAGCTCCCCCTGGAGGGAGAAGATGGGATGGTTGGCCCTACTTTACAGATAGGAAAACTGAGGCTGGGTTTTTCTGAAGCTCCATCTGGAGGTGGCACAGGGCCCGGGAAGTGGTCCTGTGCCGCCACCACGATCATCGTGGGGACTGACACCAAGTGGCTGGAGGGGCCCGCTGCTGGGAGGGGGCGCTGTAGACCCTGGCTCGTCACTGCCAAAGCCGGCTCGGGGAGCCACGAGATGATGCTCTTGCCCTCCCCCGCCCAGGTCTCATGGGCCGCGCCATCCCGCCTGAGCGACACAGCCCCCACCATCTCAAAGAGCAGCACCACATCCGAGGCTCCATCACGCAAGGTACCCTGCCCTCTGCTCCCCAAGTGCCCCCGCAGGCCTGGCCACCACGCCCTTGTGGCAGCTACAACAAGCCCTCGGGTTTACGGTCAGGGTGGGCGGGGGAGAGAAGGCATAACAGAGTGCCATGGGTGCCCAGGTATGTGGAAAGGCATGTAACACACGTGTACATGACAGGTATGTGTGCAGGTTGAAAGGCAGAGCAAGGCATTCCTTATGTATTTGAAAACAAAAAGAGAAAGCAAAATACTACCCATCACCCTCGACTCTGTAGATGTCATTTATTGAGCATCTACTGTACTCTGCGCTTGGTGCTACCCCAAGTGCTCTCCATATACTGTCCTATGGGACAGACTCCAAGAGGAAGATACAGCGGTGGGGGGATCAGAGAGGTCAGATACGCTGCCCCAGTTCTCCTGGCTGGTCGGCAGCAAGCCAGCTGCTGTGAGCCCCATGGTATGCATTTTATCTATATTATCTCACTGAATGTTCATGACTTGGTGAGGGCTTTCAGTTACTACTCCCATTCTATATATGAAGAAATTGAGGCTCAGAGAGGGCAAGTCATGTGCTCAAGGTCACACAGCAAGTGAGGACTTGAAGCCAGGTAGTCTGGCTCCAGAAGCTGCCAGCATGGAGGCCCCAGGTTAGGATGGGCGAGGTGGGGTGCAGGCGCAAGGGTCAGCACCCCGTCCTCCCCGGCAGGGATCCCACGATCCTACGTGGAGGCCCAGGAAGATTACCAGCGTCGGGAGGCCAAGCTCCTGAAGCGTGAGGGCACGCCGCCCCCGCCCCCCCCACCCCCACGGGACCTGGCCGAGGCCTACAAGGCCCGGCCCTTGGAGGCCCTGGGCCCCCTGAAGCTGAAGCCGGCCCACGAGGGCCTGGTGGCGACAGTGAAGGAGGCTGGCCGCTCCATCCATGAGATTCCACGGGAGGAGCTGCGGCGCACGCCTGAACTGCCCCTGGCCCCGCGGCCGCTCAAGGAGGGCTCCATCACGCAGGTACGGGCGCGGGGCTGGGCGGCTGGGCCAAGATCGGGGCGGCGGGTGCTGATGGGCACCGCTCTGGCCCCTGCAAATGGGGAAACTGAGGCCCAGACTTGTTGCGTGCCATGCCCGAGATCACACAGCTGCTCATCACTGAGCTGTCGTCACGTACATTCCAGATTCCATACCAGGGCCTTTATACTATACCCATGAGCTCGTTCAATTGTATTTACAGCCCAGGAGAGTCATGCCTATCATCCCCATTCTCCAGGTGGAGAAACTGAGGCCCAGAGAGGTCAAGAAGGTTGCCAAACCCCAGAGCTAGATGTAATAATGAACGCTGGTCATGGATCGAACCCTCGATCCATGACCATAAGACATCATGACTCATCTAACGCTCACAGGAGCACTCTGAGGTAGTTCTCTTACTGTCCTCATTTTAGTGGTGAGCAAACAGGTTCAGAGAGGTTAAACAACTTGTCCAGGGTCACACAGCAAGTAAATGGCAGTTGTGCATCTCAAATCCACATGTCCCTAAATCTGCAGCGTCTTTGCTTCTTGGCATCCACTTCTCCCGCCAGCATGTTGCACCTCACCCTACCCCCACCCCCGTGGCTCTGGCCCCCCAGAGGCCCCAGCGTGGTAGGGGAAGATGAGCTCTGATTTTGTGAGGAGCTGGTCGGTGGAAACCACCTAAGGACCACTGTCTCTTCACGTGGTCAGAGGCGGCTGATGTGAATGAGGAAGGAGCCTGGGATCCATCGGGGGCTGCGTGGCCGTGAGGTGGCAGGGGCTGGGGAGGGTGTCCAGGAGGCCTACAGTTGGCTAACGGCACAGCGGCGCCCCGGGAGAAGGCAGGAGGGGTGGGAAGATCGTCGAAGGCCAGGGGATGGGTTTGGCTCTCAGCCTCTGGGCAGTTGTGAAGCCATTGGCAAGAGTCCACCATGGATCCAAAAGGGAGGCCAGTCTGCTTCTGGAATATTCTTTTTAAAATAAGGGCATTTCCCCTTCTTAAGAAAGTAATTAAAACGCCCCTGAATAAAAGCAGAGTTCTCTTACTTGGCAAAGACACAGAGCCCACCGTATCCTGGGTTTCCCCGGCCTGCGCAGACAGGGTGGGGTCTTCTCCCAGGCAGCCAGGCTGCAGCTCGTCCATGACCCCTGTTTCTTCAGCTGCCCTTTCTGGCCATAGAGCAAACATAAACCTCAGCCCTGACCTCTGAGACTTGAGCCTCAGGGCGGTGGAACTGGATTTTGCAGCTGGCTTTTCTGGCTCGGCGTTGGGTGGGCCGCAGAGGGTCCCAGACTGACAGGAAGAAGGTATTTGCCCTCATGGGGGCGTTAAGTCTCTCTCCAGCAAACCCCGAGGGCCAACAGAGGTTCCCCCAGTTGCCCCAGGCAGGGCTGACCTCTGAACTTTGTGCCCGCTTCCGCAGCCCCCCAGGTGGCTCCGGTGGCCAGGGTCCAGGACAGGGGTGGACAGGGCAGGGACAGGTGTGCGCTCATCTTAGGCTTAGCAGAGCCCTTCCTCCCCCACCCCTGGAGGCGTGAGATGTCGCTCCCATTTCATAGCTGAGAAACCTGAGGCTCAGAGAGGTTGTGCAGCTGATGCTTATCCCCCCGTTGCCCCTCAGGGCACCCCGCTCAAGTATGACACCAGCACGTCCTCCACCGGCTCCAAAAAGCACGACGTGCGCTCCATCATCGGCAGCCCCGGCCGGACGTTCCCGGCGGTGCACCCGTTGGACGTGATGGCCGACACCCGGGCGCTGGAGCGCGCCTGCTACGAGGAGAGTCTGAAGAGCCGGCCGGGCGCCGTCAGCAGCTCGGGGGGCTCCATCACCCGGGGGGCCCCGGTCATCGTGCCTGAGCTGGGCAAGCCACGGCAGAGCCCCCTGACCTACGAGGACCACGCGGCGCCCTTCGCCAGCCACCTACCCCGCGGATCACCGGTGACCACACGGGAGCCGACGCCGCGCCTGCAGGAGGGTGCGTGGGGCGGGGCGTGAGGTGGGGCGGGGCGGGGGGTGGGGCGGGGCCAGGGGGTGGGGCGGGGCCTCGGTGGGCTCCGGTCTCTGCCTTACCGTCCACTCCTTAGCTCAGGAGCATCCTCGGGGCCACCACATCCATTCCACCTGCCAGACCAGCGGGTTCTACCTCCAAACCATCCTCAGGATTCTCTCCATCCCTCGGCCACCTCCAGAGCACCTGGCTTCCCTGACTTCTCTCTTGTCCTGCTAATAATTTGCTCCCCAAACGGCAGCCTGAATACTTTTTTGAAATATTTACATCGGGTTACGCCACTGTTCTGCTTAAATCTTTCTAGTGACTTCTCACTGCACTTAGGAAAAAAATCACCTTTTTCCGCCATGGCCTTGGGAGCCTGCAGGATCCCGCCCCACCCACCTTTCCATCTTACTGCCCAATTCCTTTATCTGCTGCTTTATCTCTCTTCCTTGACCACACTCAGCTCATTCTTTGCTCAGGACCTTTGCACGTGCTGTCCCCTGTGCCTGAAATCCGGCCTCCCCCCCACGGCCCACCACCCGCCTTTCAGATCTTTACCTAACTGGTTTCTTTTGCGCCCTTCAGGACTCTGTTCAAATGTCACATCTTCAGGGAGGCCTCTTATGACCACCCTCCCCGCTTCAGTATTCTGGTCACATTCTGTCACATTTAAAAATTTTCTTCAGAGCATTTATTACTCTGAAATTCTTTTTCGATGACTAGTTGATCATCTGTCTCCTGCACTGAATGTCAGCCCCACGGGGGCCAGGATTTTTCTGTTTTGTTCAGCGGGGTAGCCCTAGCTCTTAGAAAGTGCTCGGCATGTCGTAGACACTTAGTAAATATTTTTGGTTGATTGAAGGAATGCACAAGAAAGGGAACGAAGCAAAGAAAGAATGAACTTTTTAAAAGAACTAAAAAACAGAAGCAAGTGAGTGAATGAATAAATAAAAGGAAAAATGAACTGGACGCAAATGGATGGATGACAAGGGCTGGTCCCTGGGATCCCAGAGACCCTACCCTCAAATGACTTCCCATAAGCACTAGCCTCCGCAGCCCCCGTGTTGGAGGCTGGGACACCTGTGGCACAGAGGTCTGATGCCATCCCCGCTTGGCCCGTCCCCACAGGCAGCCTCCCGTCCAGCAAGGCATCCCAGGATCGCAAGCTGACGTCCACGCCCCGTGAGATTGCCAAGTCCCCGCACAGCACCGTACCTGAGCATCACCCCCACCCCATGTCGCCCTACGAGCACCTGCTCCGGGGCGTGAGTGGCGTGGACCTGTACCGCGGCCACATCCCGCTGGCCTTTGACCCCACCTCCATACCCCGTGGGATCCCTCTGGATGCAGGTGATTGTCCCGGACCCATAGAACCCTGCGGCATCAGTGTCAGCCCGAGGGCTCCTCGGGCATCAACTAGGCGCCACTAGGTGGGGAAACGGAGGCATGGTGCCGGGGAGACCCAACAGTGTAATCATGTCAACAGCTTAGGTGAGAAGCAGAATTTCTCTTAGGGGTCTGAGGGACGTGCTGGGTTAAGCGTTTTTCAGTGGTTTTCTTTTCCTGCGGAACTTATCAGTGCCTTTAAAATTGCAAATGTATCAAAAGAGGGCTCAAGGGTGAGCATGCCCCAGACGGACGTGATCTGAAAATCCGTTTAGAAGGGTGCAGCGCTTAGGGATTTTAGTGATGCCCATTTTGGATGCCCTGTGTTTGGGGGAATTTCCATCCAAAGAACATTATCAGTCAGAGGCACCCGCATGTGTGTTGGGGCAGCGAGGGTTTTTCTCCTTCTAGGCTCTCAGTTCTGTTTTCTGGGGGGTGTTTGGGAGAAGCTGTGAGGGCTTTGAGACAGGCGGGGCGGGGGGGGCATTCCCAGCCGAGGTGTGGGCCGGCCTGACCTTGCTCCCCTTCTCCTGGCAGCCGCTGCCTATTACCTGCCCCGGCACCTGGCCCCCAACCCCACCTACCCACACCTGTACCCGCCTTACCTCATCCGCGGCTACCCTGACACGGCGGCACTGGAGAACCGCCAGACAATCATCAACGACTACATCACCTCGCAGCAGATGCACCACAACGCGGCCACCGCCATGGCCCAGCGAGCTGACATGCTGAGGGGCCTGTCACCCCGCGAGTCCTCGCTGGCGCTCAACTACGCCGCCGGCCCGCGAGGTGGGTGGGGCCGAGCGCTGCCAGTCACGCGGGCGGGCAGGACCCGCCACCCGGAATTGGCCTTATTCCCGGTCTGCCCAGGGTCCTGAGAGCACAGGACACGTGCGTGCCCACGCATGCACGTCTGTCCTTGCCGAGGCGGCTAGGGCAGTCGCCTTAGAGGCTCGGGTGGTATCGCTGCGCTGAGAGCACGCGCAGACCTGGCGGTGGCGCAGGGGTGTGTGTGGTGTGTGTCCCGGATGCGTACACACGGGCTCTGCATGTGCTTGTGTCCTCTTGGCATGTGCGGCCCTTGGAGTTTAAAAAAAAAAAAAAGATGGAAATGTGAGGCTGTTTGAACTTCAGGTTCCCTGCTTTGCATATGCATATTACAGTCGCCCTGTGGAAACACTTCTGGAATGGGCTTCCGGAACAGCCAAGTACTGGTTACGGTCCAGTTGGTAAAATCGGTCACACTAGGTATTTCATACAGTGGGGACTGAACACCAGGAAAGGACTGCATAGGGTCAAAGGCAGAAAGGGCGCACCAAGAGCACAGCAAAAGAGCACACCAAGAGCACACCAAGAGCACACCAAAAGAGCACACCAAGAGCACACCAAAAGAGCACACCAAGAGCACACCAAGAGCACACCAAAAGAGCAAAATGGGCATAGCAAGGGATGCAGGGGTGCCAGCTGCAAGCCGCATCCACTTCAGGGTTTGGGAGCCAAGGGACGGGGTGCTGTGAGCACCCGGCTTTCGGAGCGGGGTCCTGCGGGCCCGGTGCGGGGACCAAGGCGGGAGCATCCGGCCGTGCTGCTTCTCGGGGGACGCGCGGTGCTCCACCGGCTGGGGTGGTCCAGCCAGCAGGCAGCCTGGCCCCTCTCCTCCCCCGACCGCTGCAGCCCGGCCGCACCTCCTCTCTCACAGGCATCATCGACCTGTCCCAAGTGCCACACCTGCCTGTGCTGGTGCCTCCGACACCGGGCACTCCAGCCACCGCCATGGACCGCCTAGCCTACCTCCCCACGGCACCGCAGCACTTCAGCAGCCGGCTCAGCAGCTCCCCGCTCTCCCCAGGTGATGCCCCCACCCCCGTTCTGGGCGTCCTCGGGCAGATGCCGCGCCCTCTCTGTTCCACCCCGGAAGACAAGTCCAGGGCCCTTCCTGTCCCCGGGGCTGAGCCGCAGGCCTTTGGCTTTCCAGGAGGCCCCACTCACTTGACAAAACCCACGGCCACGTCCTCGTCCGAGAGGGAGCGGGAACGGGAGAAGTCCATCCTCGCGTCCGCCGCCACGGTGGAGCACGCGCCCATCTGGAGACCCGGTAGGACGTCGGAGCAGCGAGCGCGCGCCACGGGTCCCTGTGGCTGCGCGTGGCCCGCCCCTCTGATGCCACGGCTCGTTTCCACCAGGTACGGAGCAGGGCGGCGGCGGCGGCGGCGGCGGCGGCGGGAGCAGCGGCAGCCGGCCCGCCTCCCACCCCCACCAGCACTCGCCCATCTCACCCCGGACCCAGGACGCCATCCAGCAGAGGCCCAGCGTGCTGCACAACACGGGCATGAAGAGCATCCTCGCCTCCGTGGAGCCCAGCACGCCCACGGTCCTGAGGTGGGCCAGGTTGGCACCGGGGAGGGGACAGGCGGGGGGGCGGGGCTGGGCCCTGGATACAGGCTTGGGGGTGCGCAAGCGTACCGAGGCGTTGGGAGGTATACGGCAGAGCGAGCGCTGGCTGGGCGGGTAGGTGGGTGGGTGGCTAGGTGGGTGAGAAGGTAAATAGGTGGGTGATTGGGTAGGTGGGATGGGTGGGGGGATAGATGAATGGATGGGTGGGCGGGTAAGTGGATGGATGACAGGTGAGTAGGTAGATGCATATAGGAGCGTCAGTGGTGGATAGGTGGGCGGCGGAGCTAGATGAACGGGCAGGTGGGGGGGTAGCTGGATAGATGACAGCGGGCGGGTGGGTGGGTGGATGGATGGATGGTTGTGTCAGAGAGCTAGGTAATAGGTGGATGGATGGAGGTGGACGAACAGATGGGTGGGTAATTGGATGGAGGTTGGGTTAGATGGGCGAGCAGGTAGGTGGATGGATGGGTAGGTGGGTGAGTAGATAGACGATGGGTTGAGTAGGTGGATGGATGGGTGATTGGGTTGGGTTAGGTAGGTAGGTGGGGAGGTGGGTGGATAGATGGGTAGGCGGACAGGTGATGAGTTGGGTAGATGGCTGGGGGGGTTGGGTGGGTAGATGG
>NC_041232.1:19975953-19978894 GCF_002837175.3 Physeter macrocephalus | reverse complement strand
GGGGGGGTTGGGTGGGTAGATGGATGATGGGTGGGTGGGTGGGTGAGTAGTTGGGTGGGTTGTCGAGTTCAGGAATGGAGTCTGTGGAGCAGCGAGGGAGAGACAGAGTGAGGCCTGTGAGGAGAGCCTTTGCTGTTCCTCCCAGGATTCAGCAGGGCCCTACAGGGAGGAGATAGTGTCTCTCTTGCCCGGACAAAGTCCAGAGGTTCCGTGAAGATGGGAGAAGCTGTGGAGGTCCCATATGTGTCCCCCCCCCGCCACCCCCCGGAGTCCACTTCCTATATCACAACAGGCCCAAGACCCACCGCCCACCCCCCGCCCAAGGTCTGTGGGCAGGGCTGCCTGATGGGGGAGGGGGCTTCCCCGGTACCCCTTCCGGCCCAGGGGCAGTTTGGAGGCGGCTGCTTCTTCCAAAATGAAGTATCCGTTCATGCGAGTATCCTTCCATTTGGCTGCTCTAAATCATACCTTCCCCACCACCATTGCCATTATGAAAAATGACTTCATTTCCCAGGAGCATAGGCTCGTCCCCTCTGAGTCAGGTCCCCGGCAGGTCCGCAGGGCGGGAGCGCCTGACTCTTAGAGCGGGGTGCCCAGGCATGAGCTGCCACCGGCACCCACCGGTGAGAAGCTGTAGCGGGGACATCAAGCCCTTTCCCAGTGGCAGCTGAGTAAGACCCCTGGGGGAGAGGGTTAGCACAAGGCTTCCTCATGGAAACGCTAGGCTGGACAGGCCACGAGAGATGGGGTCGGGCCAGCTCATGTCCAAGCCCGTTGCCTCACCTGCAGAGCAGGGATAATTACATTGACCCTGTGAAGGTCAGAGAGAGTGCGCCTGTGCATTCCTTCTTCCCGGGGGGCCTGCGGTGGGTCTCCTGCCCTGTGCTGGGTATGGGGGACGCGGTAATGGTTGACGCAGGCAGTGCCCTCTTAGGGCTTATGGGCTAGACCCATAAGCCGCTGGGGTGAGGAAGAGCGCTCCAGGCAGAGGGGACGACAGGGAGCCCCGTGTGGCCCCTGATGGCGGAGGTGGGAGCGCTGGGCCCCACTGCCCTGTCCTCTAACCACCCGCCCTAGCCCGCCCTCTGGGCCTTTGCCCTTCGTGTTCTGACTCTCCACGTGGGTCACTCATTTCCTCCCCAGCGCGCGTGCCCGCCCCTCAGAGAGTCCCCGTGAGCCCTGCCTAAGAGCTTCCCTGCCGTTCTCTTGGCAGAACGCGACCCAGACTCATTCACCTTCGAGCAGTTGCCACGCTGATAGGGCTTTAATTTATCATGTTATCACGTTAAGACGCGCGTAGTCTGTCTTCTCACCTAGAACGTATGGGGCTTTTGTCTATTTTGAGCACTGCCATACCCCAGTGTCTAGAACAGCGCCTGACACATAGTAGGTGCTCAGTAAAAAGTTTTGGGCTGACAAGCTGATGGGCTGATGGGCTGGATGGACGACGGGTGGATGGGGCAGGTGAGGCCACGTGGCACGGGGGCGCGCAGGTCACGGCCAGCAGCGTTTATCCTGAGAGCGGTAGGGAGCGTGGGAGCTCTTCCGGGCAGGGCTGACTCCACGGGGTGTCTAAGTGAGGGAGTGACCCCGCCTCGGCCTCACAGGCCCCGGCCGTGGCTCCCGCAGCCGCTGACCCTCCCTCTCTCCTCCCCCAGGTCCACCTCCACCTCCTCGCCTGTCCGCCCGGCCGCCACATTCCCACCCGCCACCCACTGCCCACTGGGTGGCACCCTCGACGGCGTCTACCCCACCCTCCTGGAGCCTGTCTTGCTGCCTAAGGAGGCCCCGCGGGTCACCCGGCCCGAGCGGCCCCGAGCGGACGCCGGCCACACCTTCCTCGCCAAGCCCCCAGCCCGTGCGGGGCTGGAGCCCGCGTCCTCCCCCGGCAAGGGCTCCGAGCCCCGGCCCCTGGCACCGCCTGGCTCCAGCCACGCAGCCATCGCCCGCGCCCCGGCGAAGGGCCTCACGCCCCACCACGCCAGCCCGGACCAGCCAGCGCCGCCCGCCTCGGCCTCGGACCTGCACCGGGAAAAGACTCAAAGTAAACCCTTTTCCATCCAGGAATTGGAACTCCGTTCTCTGGGTAAGACCACCCTGACAGCGGCCACCTTCATAGACGCGATAATCATGCGTCAAATTGCTCACGATAAAGGGCCGCGAGAAGGAGGTTCGCTGGCCAACGACTCCCCTCGCGATGGTAAGACTTCTGGCCCCGCCGCCCACCCGCTCCGTCTTGTGGCCTAAAGATATTTTCAGATCTCTGCTTTTTATTTTTCCCCCATTTTTCGTTGGTTTTGGTATTTTGTTTTGAAAGTCGTCCTCGTCGATTGCACGCTCTGATGGTTCCTCCAGCCGCGCACACCCCCTCTGAGCGGGGGGGGCAGCCTCCTCCTTTGCACATCGTTTTATCGTGATTTTTTTGTGTTGTTTTGGATTTTCGCTTTTTTTCCTTTAATGAATGGATCTGTGATTTTGACTTTAGCCGCGCCTCCCATCTCCCCCTTTGCGCCTTTGTCTGGGGAGCGGGGCTGCAGAGGGGCGCAGGCCGCTGATGCCTCCGCCTGCTGCCCCGTGTGGTCTGGAGGACGCTCCCCGCCTCCCACCCCCCGGCATCCGGGGGGAGGGGGGGAGCGCCGCCACTTCCCAGGAGGAGCTGGGAACCTGCCCCCTGCGTCCTGCCCAGGTCGTGAGGGCGTCTTGGGGGTGCCCTGCCCCATCCGCCAGCCAGCAGCCCCGGGGACAGGGCCGTCCTCCGTGCCGGAGCGGGGCTGTGTCCCGGCGGGGACACTGGGACCTGAGTGTCGCTCCCGCCCCAGCCCTCACCGCCCGTCCGCTGCCCCTACACTCCCTTCGCAGAGACTCATCCTCCCCCATCTCACTCCCCCCTCCCCCCCCCCCCCCCCCCCCCCCCCCCCCCCCGCCCGCCCCGCCCCGCCCC
>NC_041232.1:19956962-19975928 GCF_002837175.3 Physeter macrocephalus | reverse complement strand
CCTCCGCCGCCTGTGCTGCTGTCCGGCTCTCCCTCTGCTCGGACCTCTCCCCGTCGCCCTCCGCCCGCCTGCCTGTGCGTCTGTCCTCCGCGCCGCTTCCGCGTCCAGCTCTCCCTGCAGCCCCCGCCCCTCTCCCCTCCCTCTGCCCCCACCCCCGGCCGGCCGGCAGACCCCTCTCTGGCTCTCTCCCTCTCTCTCCCTCCGCCCCAGCTCCCACCCCCGGCCTGGGGGGCCCCGCCAGCCAGCGTGGGAGGGTAGGCTGGGAGGGGCAGCCTGGCCCCGGCGCTGGCCTGACTGGCGGCCTCACCCGGCTTCAGGTTACCACGGCGGCGGCTACAGCCCTGATGGGGTGGAGCCCGTGAGCCCCGTGAGCTCACCCAGCCTGACCCATGACAAGGGGCTCCCCAGGCACCTGGAGGAGCTCGACAAGAGCCACCTGGAAGGGGACCTGCGCCACAAGCAGCCAGGTGGGGTCCCGCCCTGCCTCCGAGCCCCGCCCCCCCGCGTGTGGGACACGGACAGCTGTCACCCCATCGCGCGGATGGGGAAACCGAGGCGCTCAGCGGCGGCGGAATCGGCCTCGCGCCACGGCTCGGGGGCAGCAGCCCCGCCAGGCACACGCCTCGCCCCCCGCAGCCGCGCCCTGACCCGCTCTGCTCTGCCCGCAGGCCCGGGGAAGCTCAGCGGCGAGGCTGCACACCTCCCACCCCTGCGGCCGCTGCCCGAGAGCCAGCCCTCGTCCAGCCCGCTGCTCCAGACCACCCCGGGGGTCAAAGGTCACCAGCGGGTGGTCACGCTGGCACAGCACATCAGTGTAACTAGCCCTCCTCTGCCCCCTCCTCGTTGCCTTTGTACCTGCGGTGGGACCCGGCCCCGAGGAAGGGGTGGGGGAGGGTCCGCACACCGTCTGGTGGTAAACTGAGTCCTGGTGAGGTGAGCCAGGGATCTGGGGGCTGGTGAGGGCAAGCCGCGCCAGGGGTCCCAGAGTCTCAAACTCAGGTGCTATATCCGCCCCCTCACGCAGCTGACGGAGCCGCGGGTGCGCGAGCCCAGCCGCGATCCGCATCTTACACACGCTGCTCAGGGGAACCCGACCCACCGGGGGGCCCCCTTTGAGACTTGGGCCAATGCCCCCACCCCATGCACTTGGGGGCGTTGAGGCTGTGTGGGCAGGCCCGAAGCCCCCGGGTTCTGCCCCCAAAGCTCGGTCCAGCCCTCACCCCGCCCGGAAGGTTCTGGCAGATGGCTGGCGCCTGACCCTGCTCCTGTCCCCTGACCCTTGGCCTGCAGGAGGTCATCACGCAGGACTACACGCGGCACCACCCGCAGCAGCTCAGCGCGCCCCTCCCTGCCCCCCTTTACTCCTTCCCCGGAGCCAGCTGCCCCGTCCTGGACCTTCGCCGCCCGCCCAGCGACCTCTACCTCCCAGCCCCGGACCATGGCGCCCCGGCCCGTGGCTCACCCCACGGTGAAGGGGGCAAGAGGTGAGCGGCGGGTGGGAGACAGGGTGCCCCTTGCTGGTCACCGCCGAGAGGGCTCTGTGGGGGGTCTGCTGCGGGACGCTTGAGCGCAGTAAAGCGTGAGGAGAGACCGAGGTTCAGGGAGACCGGGGAGTTTGCTCAAGGTCACGGCGCAGCTGGACGATAGCGGTTACATACGCCACCCTCGGGGGGTTCCAGGCGCCAAGCCGAATACTTCGCCCGTGTTAACCAGGATCCTCACCACAACCTTAGGAGGTGTAGGCAGCGTTATCCCATTTCACAGACGAAGAAACTGAGGCACAGAGCAGTGAATTCACTTGCCTGTAGGGACGCAGCCAGTAAGTGCCGGAGCTGGGATTCGAAGCAGAGCCTTGTGGTTTGAGAGCCGCCTCCTAACGGGCACATACACACTTGCACTCCTGGCTACCCCTGGGGGGCTCCCTGGGCAGGGAGGAGAGGAACGGAGAGGGACCCCCGCTCTAGGGTGAAGGAGCCATTCCGGGTGGCGCACAGAGGTGGGGAGACAGCAGCATGTCTTTGGGGGAACAGTGGGGTCCCTGGCGTCGGGGTGCAGCAGGGGTTCAACAAAGTGCCACCCGTGGGACAGATTCAGCCCACGGCCTGTTCTTGCATGGCCCGTGAGCTAGAGATGATTTGACGTTTTTAAAGGGTTATTTTTTAAAGAAGGAGAATATACAGCAGAGACTACAAGTGGCCCACAACGCCGGAAATGTTTGCTCTCTGACCCTCTGCAGGAAAAGCGTGCTAACCCCTGGTTTAGGATGAGGCGGGGCTTAGCGGGGAGTGGAGGAAGGGAGGCGCCCCCTTCAAGAGGGAGAGCTCTGAGCTCTGACCACCGCGGGGACCCTCTCTCCGCCCAGGTCTCCAGAGCCAAGCAAGACGTCAGCCTTGGGCAGCAGTGAGGATGGTATAGAACCTGTGTCCCCGCCGGAGGGCATGGCAGAGCCCGGGCATCCCCGGAGCACCATGTACCCGCTGCTGTACCGGGATGGGGAGCAGGTGGAGCCCAGGTACCTTCACGGCAGCCCCTCCCCTTCCTGGGTGCTCAGGCCTCGGGCCCTTGCCCACCTGTGGCCTCGATCCACCACTGTGCAGCTGGGGGCTTGGCAAGGGCTTTGGGGTGCAGCCGGGGGGCCGGTCAAGACTTGGCGGACCTCCACGGCAGCTTCCCGAGCCTTGGGCTGGGCTCTCTTAGCTCAGGCCCGGCCCCTGTTGCCGGCACTTGAGGATCTGAGAAATAAAGAGCTAAGCTAAGTGTGCTGGACCAAACTGGGGCCCCCGGGGAGGCGGGGGGATGGAGGTGGAGAGAAAGGCCCCCGGACCTCAGGGGAAGATGTGGTCTGAGCCCACTTTGGTTCCCGAGGCTCTTTTCTGGGAGCCCGGCTATCGCAGGTAGACAGGCGTGGCCCACCAGGGCAGCTGGGGGCTCTGCAGAGGCACCCTGAGCCCAAGGATAGGTGGGTGACAGAGGGAATTTCGGGAGACGTGGGCCCTAAGAAGCGGGGGAAGCAAGCACGAGGTGGGAGAAGCTTCATTCTGAATTTCTAAGGCAGCTCAGGTGGTAAGCCCGCCATCCTCAAGGGTGTGCGATCTCAGCACCGAGTGAGCTGACCCGGGGTGTCTGATCCTCGCAGCAGGATGGGCTCCAAATCCCCAGGCAACACCAGCCAGCCGCCGGCCTTCTTCAGCAAGCTGACCGAGAGCAACTCGGCCATGGTCAAATCTAAGAAACAGGAGATCAACAAGAAGCTGAACACCCACAGCCGGAACGAGCCAGAATACAGTAAGGGGCCCGCCCTCCTCGGGAGCGGGGCTACCGGGGGCTGGGGCTTAGCACAGCCGGGTGCACCCGCCGACCACCTCTCCCACTGGCCCGTCACCTCACGTTCAGGGAGCCCGTGTCGTCCCTCTTTCTCCCAGAGGCATTTGCTGGGTTGTCACAGCAGGATGCCGGCACACAGGGGCACTCAGGGAATTTTGGCACGCGCGGGTCTGTTCGTCCTGGGCGCCGGAGGTCGGGGTCACGCCCTCACAAGGACCCCGCGTGCACCGCAGGCGCGACGCGCCTCACGTCTGTGACTCGTTTTCCCCGTTTTTGCGGTTACTGGACGTGAGTCCTAGCCTAGCTCCACCTCTCAGCACGGTGCCTGGCACATAGCAGATGCTCGAGAGAACACATGAGCGGGTGAACCAGTGAAGGAAGGAACATCACTTCCCCAGCCTCAGAAAGCTCATTAGCGCGGGGAGCTTGGGGACCTGGCAGAGGCTTTTCTCTTTCTGGGGCTGGAGTCGCAGCCTCGCAGACAGTCACCGGCCCAGGCTGGTAAGTGCAGAACCTTGCCAAGTGCTGTGCCTGGGCCAGTAGGTCAGCAGCCTCAGCGAGCTGGCTCGGAATGCCGGCTCTCAGGCCCCGCCCCAGCCCTGCTAGATCTGTCCGCGTTGCGCAAGCTCCCAGGTGGCGCACCTTGCCTGGACCAGACAGGGCACACGGCGGGGGCAGGTGCTCTCCAGGACCCGTAGGCCTCACCCGTCTCGTCGTCCCCTCCAGATATCGGCCAGCCCGGGACGGAGATCTTCAACATGCCCGCCGCCACCGGAGCAGGTAACCGGTCGCCCCGGGCTGCTCGGCCGACAGCCCGTCCCCGCCCTCCCCCTCCCCCGTCACCGCGCGCCCAGGGAGGTCAAGCTGGGTGTCTGGACCTGGAAGGAGACTTGGGAGTGAGGCCTCGGAGGTCGCTGGGCCTCACATCAGCCGTAGCCGTGGTGACAGGTGGCCTTTCGCAGTTCAAGTGTGTCCCCTCCTCTGCAGTGGGGATGCAGAGGAGGGGACAGACACCTGCAGTGGGGATACAGACACACACAAGAGGCCTTCGGGGCCTGGCATGGAGTGTCTATTTGGAGTTCAATTTCAAGGCCTTCTGGTGCATGTAGTACAGTATTAGAATCACACGCAACTACCCGGAACCTGTCTGTTGGGACCTCAGATGGAGATGTGAGTGTGCGGAGTGGGCCTGTGTGTGCACGTGGGCACGTGGGCATTTTTTATAGGTGGAGCATCAGTTTTACTTGAAAATTCCATCCAGGGAGCTGGGGAAACAGTGCAGATGTATTCCAGAGATGAGTGTAAAATTCACCCACCTTTTTTTAATATAAATTTATCGTACGTATTTATTTTTGGCTGTGTTGGGTCTTCGTTGCTGCGCGCGGGCTTTCTCTAGTTGCGGCGAGCGGGGGCTACTTTTTGTTGCGGTGCGCGGGCTTCTCACTGCGGTGGCTTCTCTTGTCGCGGAGCACGGGCTCTAGGCGCGTGGGCTTCAGTAGTTGCAGCACGCGAGCTCGGTAGTTGTGGCTCGCGGGCTCTAGAGCACAGGCTCAGTAGTTGTGGCGCGCGGGCTCAGTTGCTCCGCGGCATGTGGGATCTTCCCGGACCAGGGCTCGAACCCGTGTCCCCTGCATCGGCAGGCGGATTCTCAACCGCTGCGCCACCAGGGAAGCCCTCGCACACATTTTTACACTGAAACTTAAGCCTTCTATGATGTTTTGGAGCCCGTGGGGTTACACTGTGCATTTCTGCTGCCTCTGTAGAAGGACTGGGACGGGGCTTTGGGGAAGCACCTGGTGTCTGGTGTGAAGCGGCTGAGCCAGAGCAGACAGGGCTGACCCTCCGCCAGAGGCCTGTCCGGTATGGGGAGGAACGCGGCGTCTTTGGGGGGATGTGCTGACCTTCCCTGAGGGCCGTCACAGCTCTGGGAATGTGGTGAGCAAAAGGCAGCCATTGGATTTTACCAGGGGGCCACGGGGCCTCTCAATGGGGGTCCCAACTGGGGAACGTCCGCCCACCCAGAGACTAGACGCTGGGGGCTTGGCTGAGCCTCAGGCAATGGGGAGGAGACAATTCGGTCAAAACAACAAGATGGACAGAAATGAATGTTTTCATGTCAGAGGTGCTCATACACCGACACAGGTGCATGTGTGTGTAGAAATTCATGCGGTACCGGGAGCTTGTATATAAATTGGATTCAACTTTTTTTCAAAGCAGTTCAGGCCACACACACACAAAATCTCCCCAGACCCCGGTCTCTGCTGCTTCATTAGCTCCTGCTTTAGGACTGGAGACGGCCAGCTTCCCGCCTAGCACTGGCAGACCATGGACCCGTGACCTCGGGTGGCAGGTTCAGTAACGTCTGTGATCGTAGGATATGCTGACCTACCGAGGAACCGTCGTGACCTGTATCCCTCGCGTCTTTTTTTCCCCACTTCCCAGCGTCTTAGTTCGTAGGATCATAAGTGCCTCTCCCCCCTCCCCGCCCCACTGACCCCTGCTGGAAATTCTGCTTTTTCTTGACCGACATGACTTTTTTTTAAGCGCCGATGAAGCACGGCCAAGACACAGCTAAAAACCTGTCAAGGGGTCCTGTGGCCGTGAATGAGTTTGAAACTAGAAGGAAGAAAAGAAAATGAAAACGTAGACAGCAAATAGTTGCTTTAGAAATGTGATTTGAGATGCTGCCATGTTGCTCCGAGCCTCCCAGTAACCATCGGTCCAGTTTACAGACGAGTTAGGGGTCAGCAAGACCCGTTATTCGGCCACTTGGTAATCGTACCATTGACCTAGAGCGGAAGTTTTAAAGTCCATGAAAATTTTGCCCAGTGGCAGGCAGAGAGCTTTGTCGGAGGTTTTTGGAAGCAAAGTCTGCTTCAACAAAAAATGCCAAAAAGAGGCACATTCCCCAGGGTTTGCAAACGTCCCCAGAATGGTTCACAAGCAAACAAGAGAGGGACAGGAAACCTGGCAAACAGAAAAAGAGGCTTAACTGGCGGGACTTTGAAGTGGGCGTCTGGAAGGATCCGTGAGGGACAGTTGTTGATCGGACCACTCTGTGCCGGGTGGCCGGGCCGGGGGCGGCCATGTGACTGTTTCCAGCTCTGCCCTGACCCCCGCACGCACCGTAACTGCATGGCTGCGACCCCCCCTCTCCACCGTCCGTCTCTGCACCTCTTTCTCCTTGTGGCTCCCGGGCGGGGAGAGGGGGTGCGAGGAGAGTTAGGCCCAGCTGCGGGGGCAGACAGGGGGCTTGAGGCTCCCAGGCCTCGCAGGCGGGGGCGGCCGGAGGACCGTCTGGTCACCTGCCCTGCATTCCTCCCAGCGGTCCCCGGGAACCAGGGTGGACCCCCCCAACGCCCAGCACTGAGCTCTGGCTTGACTTAGTTTCCCAGCAGCCCTTCCCCCAAATAAGGGGACCCCCTGATCCTGCTCCCCGCTCCTTTTTAAGGCCACTCGATTTTTTAAAAAAGAAGCAGCCCCAGCTGGGGTTCGGGGTCCAGAAGGGGCTTCTCATTTCCCCGAGGGCAGAGTAGGAACGAGGCTTGGGGGGCGGTCATGTCACCACCCCGAGCCCACCTCTTCCCCCACCGGGAATTCCTGAGAGCCTCCGGGGCCCGAGCTGTGACTCGGAGCCCTCCCGCCCCCATCACCCCGCAGCGGAAACACGGGGGGACGACAGGGAAAACAAGAATCGTTGCTTTGCCGAAATGTGCTCACTGTGTATTCTTTCTTCCCCTCCCTCTCTCCCTGTCTGCTTCTCCCCTCCCCCGCCCCTCCGGCCCCTCCGGCCCCTCCGGCCCCTTGTGTGTGTGTCTCTCTCCCAGGCCTCATGACCTGCAGAAGCCAGGCGGTGCAGGAGCATGCCAGCACCAACATGGGGCTGGAGGCCATTATTAGAAAGGCGCTCATGGGTAAATATGATCAGTGGGAGGAGAACCCGCTCAGCGCCAATGCTTTTAACCCTCTGAATGCCAGTGCCAGCCTGCCCGCTGCTATGCCCGTAACCGCTGCTGACGGACGGAGGGAACACGCGCTCACCTCGCCAGGTCTGCAGGCCTCCTCCGCCCCGTCTGTCCCCGCCCCGGTGTCATTAATCCTCCTGCCTCCCTCCGCGTTCCTCTGACCGAACCCCCTCCAGCTTTGGAGCTTGTGACTCTATTTTTGTGCGCGTTTGACGTGGTCCTGGAGTTGGGTAACCCCAAGCCGGGCGGACACCCCCGGGTGTCTGCGTGGCCCCGGTCTGCCCCCGCCCACTGGGCCCGAAGGAGCTGCCGCTTTTCTAAAAACACTCACACCGCTGCCCGAGCCCTGCCCTGCCTTCCTCCCCTGCTGGACATTCGTCCCGGGATGCCCACGTCCTGGCCCATCCTGCGTCTCCCTGGGGGAGATCAGGCCGGAGTGAGGACCCACCTTCTCTGTGTGGATCCGGGGGGACCCGTGGGCTCACGGCAGCCAGGCCAGTGGGCCCGGTGTCTGCTGCGGCCACCAGGCATGTTCACGGCTGGCCCTCGGGGCTGATGGGGAGGAGACCAGCGTCTGTGTGCCAGATCCAAACTCAGATGCATCAGGGAAACCAGACAGGCTGGCTCGCCCTCTGCCCCGGGTCCCTAAATCAACACTCTGCATATCAGAGCAAGGGCCAGGCAAAGAGCTCTCGAGCCATTTTTCTGGCCTGGACACTGTGGCCCCGGGAAGTTTCTGGACTTAATGAGGGCCCAGGCCTGGCCTCAGGGGCCCTGGCTTCTCTGCAGAGGGCCTGCAGCCTGCCCAGCCCCGGCACAGTCCTGGGGCAATGGTCAGGGTCAAGCCGGAGGCCTGAGGCTTGAGGTACTAGCCCCTGGTGGGTAGGGGGCCTCAGGGCAGCCTGAGGGGGGCTTTGCAAGTAGTTCTACCCACCCCCCCAGTGGAAACCCCCTCCAAATCCAGGCTCGTGGCTGGGTCTGGCCATCTGGTCGACCTCCTTGGCTTCCCAGGGGGCTGGGCTGCTGTTCTCCCTCCCTGGGGGGCCCGGGAAGCAGGGGTCCAAGGCCTCACCCACCCCCCACCCCTACAGTGCGAGCGCCGTCCTCAGTCCAACTCGGCCCCTTCCCATGTGTCCCCCTGCAGGTGGTGGCGGGAAGGCCAAAGTCTCTGGCAGACCCAGCAGCCGAAAAGCCAAGTCCCCGGCCCCAGGCCTGGCGTCTGGGGACCGGCCACCCTCCGTCTCCTCAGTGCATTCGGAGGGAGACTGCAACCGCCGGACCCCGCTCACCAACCGCGTGTGGGAGGACCGGCCCTCGTCCGCAGGTGGGCACCGGGGGCGGGCAGGCGGGCCCGGCCGGCTGCCTGGGCACCTACTGTGCGCGGAGCGCGTGGTCAGGCCCGTTCTGAGACGCTCGCCCCGGGCCCTGGCCAGCTGAACTGGGGCTCGCAGGTGGTCGGGATGCTTCTCGTAAGGGCCCAGGTGGAGGGAGACAGCACGATTTAGAGAGAGGATGAAGGATTCAGGAAGGGAAGAGAGAGCCCTGTGGGCCAGGGCCGGTCCCACAGGCTTGGGAGGGGGGGGGGGTGTCTCAGGGGAGCCCCGGACTTCGCTGTGCGTGCGAGGAGGTCCCTGGGGGAGGTGCGTGATCTCCCGCAGGCTCAAGAGAGCTCTTGGCTGCAGGACGGACGCAGGGGGGCGAGGGCAGGCACGGCAAGGCGGCTCCCGCTGGGCCGGGCGACAGGCTGCCGGGCATGAATGACGTGGGGGTGCTGGAAGCGGGGCCAGGCGGGCAGTTTGAGAAAGCTTCCAGGAGGTAGAAGGGGTGGGAGGCAGGAGGCCGAGGCCCCAGTTCCCGGGGTGGCAGGTGGGTGGGCCCCTGGGGGCCGCCAGGCTCACCGGGGCCTCCGGGGCTTCTCTCCCGGTCTCTCCGCAGGGTCCACACCGTTCCCCTACAACCCCCTGATCATGCGGCTGCAGGCGGGGGTCATGGCCTCCCCGCCCCCGCCTGGCCTCCCCGCGGGCGGCGGGCCCCCGGCCGGCCCCCATCACGCCTGGGACGAGGAGCCCAAGCCGCTGCTCTGCTCGCAGTACGAGACGCTCTCCGACAGCGAGTGAGGCTCAGAACGGGGTGGGCCGGCGAGCGGCCGGAGCAGCGGGGCGAGGAGCGGGCGGCTGCCGACCCCCCCCCCCACCGAGGAAGGAGCCCCTGAGTCCGCCCGTCCGTCCGCCCGTCCGTCCGCCCGAGCCGGCATCCTTGCCTGTCTAAAGCCTTAACTACGACTCCCGCCCCGGCTGGCCCTGTGCAGTGACCTTACTCAGGGGATGTTCACCTGGTGCTCGGGAGGGGAGGGGCCGGGGAGGGGGCGCGGCAGGCGTGTGGCGGCCACACGCGCACAGCCGGGGCGGCCAGGGACCCAAAGCAGGACGGCCACGCACCTCCCACGCCACTGCCTCCCCACCTAACGCATTTGGAACCAAAGTCTAAACTGAGCTAGCAGCCCCCGCACCCGCCCTCCGTCCCCATCCTGCTTAGCACTCTGGACAGACGGACACAGGCCCTGTCCAGGCCCCGGCGCTCTTGTCCCAGTCCCCACGGGCTGCCCCAGCCGACGAGACCGCTGGAAACCAAGTCAGGCCAGATGGGCGGGCGACAGGGCCGGGTGCGGCCTGGGGTGAGCGGCTGCTCCGAGGAACTGGACTGTTTTTTTTCATACATCGTTGCCGCAGCGGTGGGAAGGAAAGGCAGGTGTAAATGATATATTGGTTTACAGGGTATATTTTTGATACCTTCAATGAATTAATTCAGATGTTTTAAGCAAGGAAGGACTTACCCAGTATTATTGCTGCTGTGCTTTCGATCTCTGCTTACCGTTCAAGAGGCGTGCGCAGGCCAACGGTCGGTGACCCCATGGTCCGCAGGACCGAGGTGGGGCAGGGGCTGCCAGCTCTCGAGCCCCCCTGCGTCCTCCCTCCCTCCCTTCCTTGGGCAGGATGAATTTGAAGGGGATTCTGTGACCGCCATCTGCGCACGGCGGTGGCGTCCTGTCATTTACACACGTTCTTCTCATTAAAAAGCGAATTATACTCGAGTTACAGAGGCTCCTTCTCTGTCTTGGCCCCGGCAGCCAGGAGGACAGGCGACTGGGCGGGGGGCGGGGGGCAGGGGGGGAACGGTGGGAGTGTAACCCTGCGGGGGTCGAGGGCACATCCCCTGACTCACCAGTCTCTCCCCTCTGCAGGCGAATATTTACGCCCACGGTAAGGATGTCACCGTGCAGACCTTGAACAGTCCCACCCATGGGGAGAGTATTGAATTTTCACACCCACGAGGAGGGTGTCAGATATTCACAGCCATGGTGACGGTATCCAAGAAGGCCATCATCAGCTCTTAACTGTTAAATACTTTAAAAATTATTCCTGCCCACACTATGTTAGGGAACAAACAGACCCTTTGCCGTCACTGCTTTGGATACGCGGCAGAAGAGAGAACAACCCTCCCTCCCAGCTTGGGTCTTGAGGCAGCTGCCAACTGGCGTCTTGCAGTCTTGGTAGAACGTGTCTCAGACACGAGCTGTGTTCCTTCAGGAGCAGAGCCGGAGCTCCAGAGAGGCCGCGATTCTTTGCCACGGACGTGCATGCAGGATTGGGGCGGGGCGGGGTGTGGGGAGCAGTGGAGAGAACCGAGACCCACTGGATGCAGACATTCCCACCCCCCCCTGCCCAGCCTGTGAACTGGTGGTCAGCCCAGCACCTCGTCTCCCCCAGGGTGTGGACCTGGGCATGCGGAGAGATCTGCGTCCTCGGGGGACTCTGCCCACCCTTCCCGGCGCTCCAAGTTTACCCTGCGAACCTGTGCCGTGAGGTGAAACGAGCCAGGGGTCTTTCTTTGGAGCCCCGCAGGGCTCAGCTTGGCGCCTGGGCTGTAGTACTGATGCCGACAGGCAGGTGGCAGTGTTGGGCCAGAAAAACAGTCGTGTCCTGCTCGGGGCCTCCCTCTGGTCCCGGGTGCGGGCCAGCCCCCACCTGGAATCCAGGATGGGTCAGGTCGTGCTGGCCACACCAGGCACAAGGAGCTGGCCATGCCTGCTGGTGCCACCCAGCGTCCCATGGCACTTCCCTCAGCTGTAGTCAGACCAGAGTGATTCGGGGGTGGGAGGGACACAAGTGTCAGCCCACAGGCTCATCTCTGCCATCCCCCTGTCTCCATGGCCTCAGAATTGACACCACTGGGCACCTCTGTCTTCTCTGAGGGCCAGTGGCACAGACCCCACACAGTGATGTTTGTGGGGTGTAGGGAGAGCTCACGGCCTCCTGGTGCCTGTGAAGGGTCCACCCTCTCTTCCAACCTCACCCAGCCAGTCCTCAGCACCCCCCACCAAAGGGTTCATCCCACCCCCATCTTGTTTGGTTTTCTTACTGCTCCATCTTAAAATGGAGGCCCCTGCTGTTCCCTGATCCCCAGCTCTCTGGAAAACTCCTACACATACTTCAAAACCCAGCTGGGTCATTCCCTCCTCTAAGAACCCATTATCCCTCCCCATCTTCTCTCTCCTCTGGGTCTTTGCTAACACCCTGAAAACTACTGGACAGAACCCCTCGAGAGCAAAGATCTTGCCTTTCTCTTCCTGACTCTTTTGTTGACTGAGCCCCTGGCGACTGTTGAGCTGAACTGATGCTGTGAGGATCCGATTCCATAGAAAATGAGAGCGTGATCTGCAAAGCGCAGGACACCTGCTGGCTAATTTCCCAGCATCTTAGAACATTGTGACGTTGGTTATAGAGTGCAGATCCCTGGGCCCCGCCCAGAGGACAGGAATGATTCTCTAGGTCCAGGGTTGGGGCTGGGAATCTGTGTTTTCATCCAGCGGCCCCGGTGTTTCTGAGGCCGGTGACTTGCAGCCCTCACTGTGATGGTGAGGTGGTGCCCGAGGTCAGAGCTAGAACCTGTTCCCTTCACTTCTCTCTGGCCAGGCGTTCTCCAGGAAGGGCACAGGCGGCTCTGCAGAGGGAGTCCCGGCCCACCAACCCGAAGAGCTGCCGCCCACGGGGCGGGGCAGGAACGGGCTGGTCCCTACAGCACTAGGGTTGGCTCAGGACAAGCCCACCTCGGTCCAGGTGACACAGACACTGTGACAGCTGACCTGGAGCAGTCGGGGTGGCTTCCTGGAGGTGGTGGTTCTTGGGGAGGGGATGGGCTGAGTGGAGAGAACCTGTGTGGGCAAAGGCTGGGAGGTGAAACCCAGCCGGGGGCATTCAGGAGCCCAGGACACAAGTGTCAGCCCACAGGCTCATCTCTGCCATCCCCCTGTCTCCATGGCCTCAGAATTGACACCACTGGGCACCTCTGTCTTCTCTGAGGGCCAGTGGCACAGACCCCACACAGTGATGTTTGTGGGGTGTAGGGAGAGCTCACGGCCTCCTGGTGCCTGTGAAGGGTCCACCCTCTCTTCCAACCTCACCCAGCCAGTCCTCAGCACCCCCCACCAAAGGGTTCATCCCACCCCCATCTTGTTTGGTTTTCTTACTGCTCCATCTTAAAATGGAGGCCCCTGCTGTTCCCTGATCCCCAGCTCTCTGGAAAACTCCTACACATACTTCAAAACCCAGCTGGGTCATTCCCTCCTCTAAGAACCCATTATCCCTCCCCATCTTCTCTCTCCTCTGGGTCTTTGCTAACACCCTGAAAACTACTGGACAGAACCCCTCGAGAGCAAAGATCTTGCCTTTCTCTTCCTGACTCTTTTGTTGACTGAGCCCCTGGCGACTGTTGAGCTGAACTGATGCTGTGAGGATCCGATTCCATAGAAAATGAGAGCGTGATCTGCAAAGCGCAGGACACCTGCTGGCTAATTTCCCAGCATCTTAGAACATTGTGACGTTGGTTATAGAGTGCAGATCCCTGGGCCCCGCCCAGAGGACAGGAATGATTCTCTAGGTCCAGGGTTGGGGCTGGGAATCTGTGTTTTCATCCAGCGGCCCCGGTGTTTCTGAGGCCGGTGACTTGCAGCCCTCACTGTGATGGTGAGGTGGTGCCCGAGGTCAGAGCTAGAACCTGTTCCCTTCACTTCTCTCTGGCCAGGCGTTCTCCAGGAAGGGCACAGGCGGCTCTGCAGAGGGAGTCCCGGCCCACCAACCCGAAGAGCTGCCGCCCACGGGGCGGGGCAGGAACGGGCTGGTCCCTACAGCACTAGGGTTGGCTCAGGACAAGCCCACCTCGGTCCAGGTGACACAGACACTGTGACAGCTGACCTGGAGCAGTCGGGGTGGCTTCCTGGAGGTGGTGGTTCTTGGGGAGGGGATGGGCTGAGTGGAGAGAACCTGTGTGGGCAAAGGCTGGGAGGTGAAACCCAGCCGGGGGCATTCAGGAGCCCAGGGCTGCTTAGACAGAAGGCAGTGTGGAGGCCCTGGAATTTCTGAGACGCAACAGTCAATGCCCAGTAAGGTGATTTGCTGGTTTTCTGAAATTGGGTCTTGTTGGCTTGCAAGGGTGCTGGGTGTATTGAGGCAGAAGCAGGCCAGGAGGCTAGTGCAGGGCCAGCATGGGGGTTGGCACGGCAGAGAAGGCCAGGACAGAGCCCCACTGCCTCGGGGAGTGGGGATGGGGCCAGGCCACGTATGGGGCAGGCGAGAGGCGGGGTGTGCAGCACGCGAGTAAAGACAGACTGTGGAGCCAGCTGCCACGTAATGGCCATGTGACCCTGGCCAAGCCATTTGAACCCTCTGTGCCTCTGTTTCCCCATCTGTAAAATGGGATAATGATATTGCTGTGAGGAGTACCTCAGAGATGGGCTGTGTAGCTCTACAGAGACACGGTTTACCCACCTGTGCAGGAGTCAGTGGGACAAGGCAAGAAAGAAAGAATGGGTTTGCGAGGAAAGGAGAGAGAAGAGAAAAAAACTCCAGGTGGTCCGGCAACAGTGAATCTTATTTGCATATTACGCGGATAAACTGATTTGATCGCGGGCAGCTGGTGGGAGGGCCCCCTGGTCATTCCACCTTTAGAAGGCCAAGGAGGGCCATCAAAGGAGACGCATGTGTTTTCATGGCTTCTCCAGGAAGCCGGGAGGGTTTAGCTGCGGCAGCCACGTGACGGGCTGTCCTTCCACCCCACCTCCTCCGGGGTTCAGCCGGGTCCCGCCTCCTCATCAGAATGTCTCACCAGCTACCTCACAGGCTCACTGGGAAGATTAAATGCAGAAAATTCTGACAGCAGGGCCGGGCGGTCTGCAGATGGAGGCAGCGCTCCGTGTACGTGTCGGCCGCCAGCGCTGTTGTTTGTTCTCACCAAGGCCACTCGGGAGGAGAGACGAGACCTCGGACGGACGGGGCACCTGTTTGTGGGGCGGGGGCCGCCGAGCTTGATTGGAGGCCTGCGAGTGTGAACCCAGAGATTGGCCAGGGCGACAGCGGAAGAGGCTGAGCGAGGGGGCTCAGGATGGGTGTTTGGGGCCAGAGCCGGCCCTCGACATTGGGAAGTGTTTCTGCCCCTTCGAGAGAGATGGACGCCCTGCCCCGCCCCCAGCAGGGCCCCGGCTTGATTCGATGGCAGCCCAGGCTTTACCAGCACGGATTCTCACTGTCCCAGCCGCCAGGCAGGTAAGGCCACGTGCCTGCCTTGCAGATGCTTAGAGAAGTTAAGGGACAGGCTTTTTCTCCAGCCACCGCGCCCTCCCCACGTCGGTCTTCCCCTCCCAGGCGACTTCAGTGAGCGACCTCTGCCCCCTTGCCCAGTGCACCTGGATCTGGGGAGTGTGGAGGAAGGGCAGAGGACAGAAGGGCCTTCTGCAGGCAGCACCCTAAGCCGGGCAGTGGGGTCACTGGCCTCCAGGCTCTTTATTTTGGGGGTGGAAATCCCAAGGGCTGGGACAGGACCTCGACAAAGCTGGCACCTCTTTCTGCCGGGTCTCCAAGTCCTCTGGGTTCCCGTAGGACAGACAGCTGCTTCAGAGGGAAACCGGGGTGCACTTGGGGGCCTGACGGGCCGCAGCCCTTGCCCCCCACGTCCTCTTCCTCCCAGGCTGGAGTTCCAAGGTCATCAGGGCAGGCGGGAGCCGTTTGCATGATCAAAGGAGACGGTCTTGTTTGCCATGTGCGGCCCGGGTCCTCAGGGAGATGCTAAGATAGAGTCAGGAGGGCATGAGGCCTATCAGGGTGATGCTTGTGAAAGACAAAAGGGACAGGAAGCAGGACCTGGCGGGGATTGAGCCTCGGTCAACTGATCCCGTCCCACCGCACTCCCATTGGCGGGGCGCCCGGGAGGAGCCTGGCAGCTGCTGGAAAGCTCTAGTTAGAGGCCATCCGCTAACTGCACGCCTCAGAAGTTGTTTCTTGAAGGGCAACCCCAGAGACGTCTCCAAGGTCACCGGATTCGTTGGCACCATAATTGCACGTGTCAGGAAGCCCAACCCATTTTTCTTTCCAAGTGGGGAAAGCAGGGTTGTGATTGGAAAGCAAACTCGTGCAGCTGAATTTGCCGGGTGCCAGCGACGCGCCCCCCACCCCCCCGCCCCAGCGTGTGTCTGCACAGAATCCCCTCTCCACACGGGCTGCGCTCTCGGAGTTCCCAAGGCGGTGTTTGCACCCCGCCTGCCCGCACTGAGCAGCCGAGGCCTCCAGGTTCTTCCTCTCAGTGACATGACCCTGTCCCTTGGCCCTGCCCTCCTGGCTTTCACCCCGGCCCCGCCCTGTTAGACATCGTCCTCCACCGAGGCAGGAGCCCCTGCAAAGACACCGGCACTCTCCCACTCAAGGACACTGCCCCGAGGCCGCCGAACGTCCTCCTCACTCGCAGTCTGGGGCCCCAGAGGCCCCTCCAAGGATGTGGACCAGATGCGCAGAGGGTGTAACAAGGCCGAGACCCTCCCCGGAGTCAGACCCAAGTCCCAGCGTGAGCCCTGGGCCTCTGCGTTTATTACCTAGCTCCTGGGTGGGGCCGGCGCGCTCAGGCTGTCTGCAGGGATGCGGTGAGCGGCACAGGGCTCTCTCTGAGCCTTCCAGCGTCTCCCTGTCCCCCGGGCAGTGGGGAGTGACCATGGGCCTGTGCAGACCAGTACCACCCACAGTGGGGTCTGAGGGTCTCAGAAACATGGAAGAGTGAGTCTCTTCGAGCCTGCACGTTTTATTAAGATAATCAATCGATTCTCAAGTTATTTCTTTGTTAATCAGAAAGCATCTCTGTGGCGAGAACATGCGCAGTCTGTAGAGATATAAAAATATATCAGCCACTTGGCCTCTCCCGAACGTAAGCTCCGGGCCGCCCCTCCCCGCAGCGAGGGAGCTAAAGCCCCGTCTTGGGGGGCTGCCAGAGGAGTGGCGGGGCAGCCTCCACCTGCTGGGTCCAATCAGGTCTGAAGGCACCTCCATGGCCACGTTGGGGGCTTCTGGGGCATTGGTGGCAGGCACCCCAGGCCGTGGCCCCAGCACCCACGTAATCTGGCTCTTCCCAGGGAGCACGAGGGCCTCCCGTCTTCCTCCCCTGACCTTCTGCACGTGTGCGCTGAACCCTGCAGCACAGGCCACTGCAGCGTCATCACTGGAGGAACGGGAGGTCTGAGCCGGGGCAGCTCGACCCCACGGAGTCTGAAAGCTGACAGCTGGCCGGGAGCCTCGGGCACGTGGCGGTGGTCATTTCCAACGGCTTAAGACGCCTCCCCTTGGCACCTGGCTCGAGGGCTCCGGCGGTCCAGAGTCCTGGTCCCGAAGGTGTCAGGACAGAGGTCAGCAGGATGCCCTGCGGGTGAGGCGCCGGACACAGAGCTCAAGGGCCTCGGCGCAGACGGGCTATGCCCTCCATCCTCCGCACTGGGGCACGGCCACTGGGACAGCGCGGGCAGGGCTCCTCCAGGCCGCTCCGCACACGCAACCCACAACCAGCCCTGGCAGCGTTTCCGGCTTTCGCCCAGCCTCCCGGCTCACCGTCCACCAGAGGTTGCTGGGCTACGGCCCTGGGCGTCCAGCTGCACACGTCTGAAAGGCCTGCTCCGGAGACAGCCCTCTCCAGGGGCGGCGGGTGTCCGGATGGCACCCCTCTTCCCTCCCACGGGGCCTGGGGGCCGGGGTTGGTGGGGGGCCCCCGGGCCAAGGCTGGGACGGACGCCTCTGTCCTGCCGGCGTTCGGGGTGTCCCCCGCTTCAAGGGCAGCCAAGGACACACACCTTCTTCTCTCCCAGGCCGTCGGGGCGGGCACCGCCCACCCACCTGCCCCCGCCCCGGGCTCCTCGGGAGAGCCGGGCCCACGCCGCCTCCCCGGGGAGGTGCTGCGGCAGCGGCTGCGGCGCGGGCAAGACACAGCCCGGGGGCCCTCCCGATCGGGGAGCCCGTCCTGCGGCCGCCGCGCGGGCTGGGCTGCCGCTCAGAGCGGCGCGGGGCCCAGCAGGCCGGGCCCGGGCCGCGGGCACAGCTGCAGCTGCACGCTGGCCGTGAACCAGCGGCGCGGCCGGCCCAGGCTGAGGTGCAGGGTGGTGCGGAAGGAGCTGCGGGCGCGCTTGGGGAAGATGATGGTGGTGCTCCGGAAGCGCAGCGCGCGCGGCCGCGGCTCCAGGGTCAGCTGGCTGCGGTAGCTGCGCCACGTGCAGTTCGGCGCCGCCACGATCGTCTCGCTGTAGGCCGTGACCGTGGGCACCGGCGCGTAGAAGACCTTGTCCCGGAAGTGCTTCTCCGAGGCGTACTTGACCTCGGAATTGCAGCTGCGGGGAGGGCGGGAGCACGGGGGTGAGCCCCGGGTGGGGCAGCCGGGTCACGGTCCCGCGGGGTCGGGGGGCAGCGCGAGCACAGAGCGGCCCGGGCTCTTCCGAAACGCCCAGGTCAAAGGGGCAAGGAAGGGCTGCGCGACCCAGTGGCTTGGAGGAAACCCGAGAGACGGGACAGTTAAATGCCGCACGTGACTCGGGCTGGATCCTGAACTGGGATTAAAAATAGGCCATAAAAGGACATTTGGGGACAGTGGGCGGGACCGGACCAGGCAGTGGTCGTGTTGCAGCGCTAGCTGGCCCGATTTTGGCAAGGGCACTGTCATTATGTGAGAGGATGGCCCTGTTCTCAGGAAGGACACCAGCCGGAGTTACTTCGAGGCTCAAGGTCACGGTGTCACTAACATCCTCTCAGACGGGTCAGAAGAAAGTTTCGTGTATGCAGAACGAGACAGTGAGCAGATATTCCAGCTAATGGGGCCACGTGGAAAGAGCCAATGAATCGGTTTAACGGGGGTGCCCTGCCTCTTCCTGCAGCTTTCCTTAAGTTTGAAATGTTATCAAAATAAGTTTCCCCCCGAGTAGCCTCAGCACCTCTGGGTGAGCGACCCTCCTTACGGGTGACCAGCTGCTCAGTGTCCTCGGCTCGGCTCCCAGAGCATCACACTGGAAGGAGAAGCTCCGGGAAGCGGGGTGGGGACTTCCCCCGTCTCCCTCCCCGCTGCACCCCACAGGTGGTCCGCGTGGGAAGGGAAGCAGGGGTCCCAAGAGCCCAGGCAGCTCGCATCCACCCTGGCTGGGGCCTCTGTAATAAAAACTAAAAAGGAGAGCTCTTTGGGAAGAAAAACCTTTAAAGGGGACCTGTTTGTCTCCTGGGACCCTATCCAGAGGTGGAGCGGGAGGAGGTAGTGGGTCCCACACCCCCGGGCACGTGGACAAACCCATCCTGAGCGTCCCGGGGCCACGCGGGTGAGACCCACGGACCCT
>NC_041232.1:19941946-19956462 GCF_002837175.3 Physeter macrocephalus | reverse complement strand
TGTTAGAAACATTGAAGAAGAAATGGTAGAAAACATTGTTGCATTCCAGAAGGACTGGCCCTACCTCCTGGAAGTTTCTTTACAGAAAAATGGATATATATGCTTTTTTTTTTTTCCATAGGGGATGCAATGAATGCAACTCTTGTGCAAAGCATGGCATGAAATAACCAGGGTCATTGTGAAGACTACAATGAGATAATTGTGTAAAGTATTAATACTCAACAGAGTGTCTGGTACGTTGTGAGTGTTCAGTGAATATTCGCACTTAATAACTCATACTGAGCTCAAGGTCAACTAAGTTCTGTCTTTTCCACAAGTGCTGTTATAAATTCATATCTTCCATTTCCAGTCCTTCTGTTTTTTTAAGATGTGGTTTGATCTCTGTACAATTCATCTTACTATGCTTTGCCCAAAACATTACATCATTCATCAGACTGTTCTTCCCAGCTTCGTATCATTTTTTAATGGGATCAGCGCATCTTTGAAGGTCTCGTGAAAAATCACTAATAAAAATGTTGACGTGGGCTTCCCTGGTGGCGCAGTGGTTGCGCGTCCGCCTGCCGATGCAGGGGAACCGGGTTCGCGCCAAAGAAATCAGCGATACTGAATCTCTTTATTTAAATTTTTGATATTTTGTTTATCTTGGATTTTTTTCATTAATTTTGATTTTTTTAAAAATATTGCGGGCTTCTCTGGTGGTGCAGTGGTTGAGAGTCTGCCTGCTGATGCAGGGGACACGGGTTTGTGCCCCGGTCTGGGAGGATCCCACATGCCGCGGAGCGGCTGGGCCCATGAGCCGTGGCGCCTGCACGTCCAGAGCCTGTGCTCCGCGGTGGGAGAGGCCACAACGGTGAGAGGCCCGCGTACCGCAAAAAAAAAAAAAAAAAAAAAAAAAAAAAATGTTGACGTGAACGAGACAATGGCATAGTATTCAGCACCGAAAAGAAACGGGCCACAAAAAAGACATGGAGGAACCTCAAAAGCGTATCACTAAGTGAAAGAAGCTGATCTGAAAAGGCTATATATGGTATGATTCTAACTATATGACACACTGAATAAGGCAAAACTATGGAGACAGTAAAGGGATCTGCGGTTGCCAGGAGTTGGGGGGAGGGAACGAATAGGTGGGCGCAGGGGAATTTTAGGGCAGTGAAGCTATTCTGTATAATAGTGTAATTATACATTTGTTAAAACCCGTAGAACCATACAACAAAAAAGAGTGAATCTTAATGGGCTTTAGTTAATAATAAGAGGCCAATATTGAGTCATCGATTGTCACAAAGGCACTGCTCTAGTGCAAGATGTTAATAACAGGGTAGGCTGTGGGGGAAGACAGGGTAGATGGCGCACTCTCTGTACTTTTGCTCTATTTCCTCTAACCCTAAAACTGCCCTAGGTAATAGCTTTCTGATTTTTAACAAACGCCTTCTCCACCTAAGGCGTCTGGGTTTGAAGTCTGCCTCTGCCACCGACTCCACACGTCACATCTAGTCATTCCTTGGACAAGTTACTTAGCCTCTCTGAGCCTCAGTTTCCTTGTCTGTAAGATGGGGATCATAATAGCATCTACCACACAGGGCTGTTGTTAGAACTGAGTGGGCTGCTATGTGAAAAGTACCTAGAACAGTGGTTGGTGCAGAAGCGCTCTGTAAGTGCTACGTAAGTGTTAGCTGAGATTATTATTATTATTATTGCCATCATCACATGGGTACACTAGAAGCGTCGATGGTAATTGTAACTTGAGTTAATTAGAGGAAGAACAGAGCTGGTTGGGGCACCACTGATCAGCCCCCCTCCCCAAGCAGACAGAACCCCGGGACACTGGCTGTCGACAGTGCCAAGTTCTCTCCACCTGAAAAATGATTAAACGTGCGCAGTATGCCAGCTTCCTTCCAGGCTAAGCCAGTTGGGAAACCACTGGTGTCTGGTTCTCTCCCCAAGAGGGTAAGCTTTTTCAGTCCTCCTGGGGAGAAGGTTTGAGGTTAGGAAGCCCCAGCGCCCCATTCCCTTTGGCTGAAGAGGGCCAAGCATCTGGTCACTTCATAGCAATGTTCCCAACGGGCTGCAGCGGTGGGAAGAGTAGAATCCCACGATGACGCGGGGCAGGCGGGCTCAGGCGCCGTGACCCAAGCTGGTTGCTTTGCACCCCTCTTCTCTGCCACCTCCCATCACCTCAACCCACCACATCACCTCACAGGCTCCGCCCAGCTCCGCGCAGGTACAGTGGGGCTGCCCCGACCTCTGGATGCTTCCCTGGGGTTTCTCACACGTGTAGGGACCTGCCCGGCCCTTGCGCATTTGAAACCCAAGAGTGTGGGGCATTCAGATCCACGGGGTCACCAGTGGGGACAGCTGCGGATGCAGGAACACTGCCCCTTCCCATCCTCCCGGGGGACAGTTGTGAGGCTGCATTTCATAAGAATGTCCTACAGGACAGAGCGCCGGCTGATAAGGACGGGACCCCTCGGCCTGCTCCCTCAGTTCTGTTCCCTGGGACCACAGTTGCAAACAAACCACCTTCTTGCAAGCCTGAAGCTCTGCTTTAGGACTGAACCCAGGCTAAGAAGACACTGGCTGTCTGCAGGTGGCATCTAATCTATCTATCCCCACCTCTCAAGCATGAATGTGGTCCACGGACACACACACACACACACACACACACACACACACACGCTGCTGTGTTCCCATCACCCTCCCAAGCCCCACCCCCAGGGAAAGGATCTCCCAAGCAACAGCCATGAAGAACCAAAGGACCCAGCGCCGGGGGTAGAGTCGGGTGTGCTCTGTACTGTGTCTGCAACACGCTGGCGGCACCCGGGGGGCTGGGTGCAAGTCAGCCGGGACACGGAGGTTTCCGGGGGGTGGGGGTGATGTCTGGGGGAGGAGCTGCAGACGTGCACCCCTAAATTACGATATTTTCCTTCTCGAGGCGGAATGAACGCAGCCTCACACAGAGGCTGCCCCGCAGCTGTCTGCGGCCGGGGCCCCGTGGCAGGCCAGTGACTTTGACAAGGGGATTGGGATGGAGCCTGACAAAGGGACCACTGTCTCTGAGGGAACCTGACAGGAGCCCGGCAGAGCCGAGCGGCGGGAGTTTGCACAGCTGCGGCTGGAAGCAAACACGTACTTTTAGCTGACCTGGGCCCGTGGCTTCGCGCGTTAAACCTGACACTTTCCAGACGTACGGCGCCCTCCCTCTGGCACCGTCCACAGCACCAGGTCCCCGGGTCCACACGCACTCCCGACGCGGCCCTGTCAATGCCGCGTTGTGCTGGGAACCCCGGGCCTCTCCTGCAGACTCTGCACCCCGACCTGAAAGGGAGTCCCCCGGGCCGAGCTGGAGATTTACAAGCTGGATTTCAAACTAGTTCACGTTCAAAGTCAGCTCAAAAGCAGCTGCCCCTCTGACTGCCGTCACTCTTCACGCCCGGCTCCAGGCTGGGCGGTGAGGGGATGCTGAGCATGCCTTCCAGAGGGTTCTTGCCAACCTGCCTTAGGGTGAACCCCAAGATTTCCACCACCAAGGGGGAGGCTCCGCTGGAGTCTGGAGGTACAGGAGGGTATCCTGACATGGCCACTGCCTCTCAGTCCCACCTGGGCTGAAGGAAAGCGCGTGACCCTGATACATGGACACAGGCAGGCCACGTGGGGACCCCAGCTGCCGTGGGCGCTCCAGGAGGGGGCGGTCACAAACCCCCGCCGTGGCACGAGCCTTCTCCAGCACCATCCGTTCTGGGAATCACTCCACTCAGCAGTCCTAACTGGAGGGTAGGGGTAACAGATGCTCTAGGGCACTACAGTGACGGAGGCCAAGTGACAGAGGCATGACACAGGGGGGCGGGACACCTGGACATTCTCTTGGGCAGGAGGTGACCTGCTTGGCTGGGGGACTCCCCCACCGTGGCGTCCCTGAACTCAGGCAGGAGAAGCTGGGCCGGACCCCCAGGTCCACGGAGGGTGTGGCCCCCCCTGCTGGGCGCAGATACGAGAGGAGCCACTGTCCCACCTGCTCGTGGTCGAGGAAGGGTAAAATGAGGTGACCAGTGGCGGGGAGAGTCCTCTGCTGAGTCGACAGGGCTGCCTCACCGGGTATTTTTCCTCCTGGGACATACCTGAGGACATTGAGGACACACTTGCTCAGAGGAGCCAGAAAGGGCGCCCGGAGGCTCAGAGGCCCCAGAGCTCACCCCCCAGGCCACGCCGGGAAGCAGCAAGCACCCTTCAATCCCTTCCCTTATGAAAGCGTTTATTAACGTGTGCTCCTCCACGGGCTCTGAGCGTAGAACGCATCACTTCTTTGCATCTTCACTTTTACTGGGGTACAGTTTTCACATGTAGGGAGCACACACCTCAAGTGTCCAGGCCTGTGCATTCTTACATGTGTGCAAACTCTGTGGCCGCCGGCCAGGCCCAGATGTAGAAGATGTCGCCCCGAGGGCTCCCTCAAGCCTCCCCCCAGTTAGCAACCCCAGAGAACCCTCCACGTGGACTCTTATCATCACTGATGTCTTTGGCCTAAGGACGAACTAAGACTCAACTTTTTGTCTCAAGGCAGAGAGACGGCAGCTTGGTAAAATGTAAATGGTGTCATATGATATGTCATCTTGATTAAGCCTTCATTTGTTTTATTCCCCTTTCTTCTTCTTGATCTTTTTGTCCATTTCTGATACCCTGGAGGATGAGGTGACGGGGAGGGGGGCGGGCTGTCTTGGATCTTGACGTCTTGCGGGGTCATCTGCTGATGAATTATTGGGCCACGTAACAATCAGCTACAATACCTCAGAGAGGAGCCGGCGGAGTGACTTGGCTGATCTTGGCTGGGCTCGCTCATGTGTCTGGAGGTCAGGTGGCCACTGGCTGCTCTGGATTGACCTTGGTGGGCTAGCCTGGGCATGTTCTGCAAGTGGAAACCGGCAAGACCCCTTGAGGTCTGGCCCAGGAACTGCTTCACCATCACATCTACCTCATTTCTATTGGCCAAAGCCCAGAGTTAGAATAGGAAAGCACCACGATGTTCTAAAGCGAAGAGCTCATGACCTAATCACCCCAAAGACCCCACTCCTAACACCATCACATTGGGGGTTAGGGTTCCAGCCTATGAACATTGGGGGGACACACACATTCAGTCTATAGCAGTCATGGTGAAAGGGAGTGTCTGGATCCTTCAAGATAATCATCAAAGAGGGTCTTTATTAATTGAGGAGGGGGGTTAAGCCTTTTATCTCCACTAACTTCTGGGGAAGAAGGAAGGGGGCGCCCTCAGAACTCACCGCAGCATTCCTGGGCCTCCCCGTCGGCTGTGAGGCCCCCGGTTGTGAGTCCTGAAGCTCTGTTCATTTTATTCCGTGGCGTGGAGCCCTGGTGTGGGCTGGGTCCCTGTCCTCCCGGGGGAGACCGTGTCCCGGAGGCCCTGGGGAACCACTACCCCGGCTCCCTGTTCTCCACTCCTCTGGATTCTGCAGATCTGACCTCATTTCCATCCGCCCTGTGAACTGGTCCATTCTCCTGCCCACAGCCCGATCACACGTTCCACCTGTCTGGTTACCTCCACAGCTCTGAATCCTCCCTTTGTGGAGCTGGTGGGGAAAGGAGCTCTTTGGAGCACCAGAGAGACGCTCTCTGAGCCCTGCCTGAGGACAGCAAGTATGGGCTTGGTGTCTTCCGGGAAAGGAATGAGCAAAAAGAAACCCGGAGCCGCGGCTCTCAGACCGGGAGAGGTCGGGTGGCCGGGCGCGCTCCTGGCCACGGGAGGAGATGCCAAGGAAGGGTCCTGTGATGCAGCTGGCAGCCTGGACGGCATCCGCGAGTGTGAGCTCCTGTGGCCGGGGCGTCTGAGAAATGCAGCCCAATTGAACACTGAGGTTCTGGGGACTTCCCTGGCGGTCCAGTGGTTAGGAACCTGCAGGGGGCACAGGTGTGATCCCTGGTCGGGGAACTAAGATCCTGCAAGCCACGCGGCATGGCCAAAAAAACAAAAACAAAACAAAAACCAAAACACTGAGGTTCTTGGAAGTGTAAGCTGGCGAGATGAATTCCGCATGAGTTAATACACACTCACAAGCGTGCACATACACGTGCACACAGAGGGAGACAAATAATAGGCAAAGAAGAGCCCTGTAGTGGTTTCAGTTGTGTCCCCCCAGAGAAAGGTCCTCACCCCAGGGACCTGTGAGTATGAACCTATTTGGAAGTAGGGTCTTGCAGACGTGATCAAGCAAAGATGAGGCCGCCCTGGAGTGGGGTGGGCCGAAGCCTAATGTCAGGCGTCTTCAGCAGAAGGTCAGAAGACAGACATACAGAGGAGGAGGCCGTGTGCAGATGGGGGCAGAGACCCGAGTGATGCGCCTACCAGCCGAGGGGCCCAAGGATGGCCGGCGCCACCAGAAGCTGGGGGAGAAGCCTGGGACAGAGCCTTCCCTGGAGGCCAGAGGGAGTGGCCCTACCCGCTACCTCGATTGCAGACTTCTAGCTTTTGGAACTGTGAGAAAATAAATCTTGTTTCAAGCCGCCTCGTTGTAACTTAGCCGTCCTAAGAGGCTAATACGGGGCCTTAGGAGGGGCAGGGAAAGAAAGAAACCCCTCCCATCTCCTGCCGCCCTTGCCCCTACTGGCGTTTGAACAGTTTTCATTTTGCCAATGTCCTATTTGCCCAAACACATATTTATCTGCTTAAACATTTGCCGCATGGCCAGCGGCCTGGACTTCCGCGAAGCACCAGCGTTACATTGCTCTGCTCAGAGGTGATACCGACGTCATTACCACGCCCAGAAGGCCCTGCAGGATCTGGTCCCACCCTCGCGCTCTGACTGAGGCTACAGCTCTGGCCTTTGCTCTAAGCTGCGCCAGCCACCCGGCCCTCTTGCTGATCTGTGTCTGGGAATTCGGATGTGGCTGTCTTGGCGGGGCCTTTATTCAACCCTACCACACACAACAAGCAGACTGTTGATACTTAAGATTTATTTGGGTGGCTTGGGAGGGGGGGTGTCAGTGGGTGATGGGAAGGTTCTCCTCGGAGCATCTCCAAGTCCGTGCTCAGTACCCAGGGAGATCTGAGCTCACCCTCTACAGCAGGCGAGCTCTACAGACAAACCACTGGAAGGAATATCGACATACCTACACCAACATAATGCATAAAATAGGGAGCCCCTCTGAAGATGTTCACAAGGGAAAAATCATTAGAAATCCCTTCATCGGGAAAATGCCACACAAAGGAGGTAGAGATATGGGTCCTGAGCTAAGAAGGCAGTTTGGAAAGAGCTTAAGGACTTTCTTCACGAGGGCTTCGTTGAAGCAGATAAAACAAAGATTCTTCTTGCCAGCAGGTTCAGGACGTGCCAAGTTCCAGCCATTCTCCTGCCCCCGGGAGCACAGGATAGCCCTACCCACCCACCACGGCCCCAGCGCACACGCCAGCCCCAAGAAATGCAAATTCCCAAACATCACGGAAATACGATTTGCCTCCAAAGTTTGACCCAGGGTCTCAGTGACAAAGATGATGGGTCATGATTTCAAGAAAGCTGACCTCGTGCTTCTCAGATTCCACACAGAAGGAACTACCTCTGTTTCTCTGTGATGTAATCAATACGTAGGCTTGGTTTGGTTCCCAGAAGCCTGGTCCAGGAACTCCGGGAGGATGGGACGTGGTTGGTGGTGGTGGTGGGGGGGGGCGGAGATGATGGCCATGTCTTTGTATCTTTATTTCTCCGCGTGGGAACCCACCTTGCCTGCACCGTCTCCCCTTCCCAGTCCCCACGCGGGAGAAAGAAGGGCTGAACATCCCTTCTACCCGGCCAGCCCGCTCTTCTAAACCCATCCGTTTGCCCACGTGAGGCCCACGCTGAGGCAGCCGCCACTGGGCCGGGATGTGTTAGGATCCTGCAGAGCGAACAGGCTGGAGGGGCCCCGCCGCTGGGCTTCCGCTCGCTGGAGGCGGGGTCTGCTCGCCCCTGAGAACGCAGAGTGGGTGATTCTGATGACTTCTTTATTTTTTTTGGTTCTTGGTTTTTCAATAAATTGCTGCCCAAGGTTTTACAGAATCTGGCACCCGTGGAAGTGTGGAGCTCCGTCCAGACTTTCTGGGCTCAGGCGGGGGAGGCAGCGTGGTCAAGGACAGGGAGACCTAGGGGTTGTCTGAGACGCCGCTCCTGTCCCTCCCCTTGGCCTCCTAGGTCAGTGGCATCACCAGACCAGGTCCAGGCCCCTCCTCTGCACACCCACCCTCTGCTTTAGCTCCAGCCCTCACACCACCTGGATGATGACCCCCAATTCCCCTCCCTAAAGAGTTCCCGTTTATTCACCTCTTACCGTGTGCCAGGTGGCGCTAAACCTTCCAGGTTTTAACTCTTCTAAGCCTCCTCATAACCTTATAACGTAGAGACTAATTTTATCCCCATTTTACAGGGAAGGAAACTTAGGCACAGAGAGTAAACTCGCCCAAGACCACATAACAAGGGGCAGAGCCAGGATGTGAACCCAGGCTGTTTCCCAGGCCTACGCTCTAACCACTACCCTATACTGCCGCCCTCTACTCTGTCATCCTGGTGTTTTGCTTTGTGCTGTAGTGATTTTCTTTTTTTAGAGAGCAAATCTATGCATGTCAGTTTCCTCCTTAAAGTCTTCAAAGCTCCCCCGTGGCTTTCAGGGTCTCACCTCCACGGCATGACAGGTGAGGCCTCGCGTGATCTGGCCTCCGCTGACCCATTGCTTCTTATTTCCTCTCACGGTCCCCTGGGCAAGCCTCTGGGCCTTTGCACAGGCTCTTCCCCATCTTGGCAGTCCCTTCCCCCAACACCCACCTGGCTAATCGGTGCTGGTCTTTTAAGGTTCAACCCAAAGACCACTGCCCTCCACCACTGTCACCTCTACAGCCCCTGTCTCCCCGACCTCAGTGAGGACCCGCCCTCCTTACGGTGCTTAGAACTCAGTGTCCTAACTCTCGTTGTCTCTTTACGACCGTTTTGCCCATCAGGCTACCGGCTCTACGGGACAAAACAGTAGTTTATTCATCTCTGCATCACCGGAGGCTCAGAGAGCTGCTCCAAAAGGTTTGCTGATGCCTGAATCAATGTTCCCCATCCCTCCCGAGGGCTCAGCCGCTCAGATGGAGCACAGAGCAGCGCTTGATAGAAGCTTGTAGCTGAGCAGGGAGGGAAAGCGGCTGGCCGATCGCCAAGACACCCTCCGCGAGGCCCAGGGCGGGGCTGCATTTCCCCCAGGTCTGCGTGAAGGGCTGAAACGCGGACTTGTCCTCACTTGAGCTGCAAGAGGACCACCCCATGCCAGTCACGTCCTGTCCTGGGCCTCGGTTTTCCTTGGAAAGGTTGGCTGTATTCGTCTTCCTGGGGCTGCTGTGACAAGCGACCACGACCGGGGTGGCTTAGAACAGCGGCAGGGATCCTAAGAGCAGCTCCTTCCAGAGTGCTCTCCATCAAAGTTCAACACACTCCTACCCCGAGCCCCGAACCTCCACTCCCAGGTCATTACCCGAGAGAATGGAGCGCGGATGTTCACGCGAAGCTGTGTGTGTGGATGTTTACAGCAGCTTTATTTGTAACAGCCCGAATCTGGAAACAACCCAAATATCCATCAGCAGGTGGATGGATAAACCACCGGCGGTGTGTTCATACAATGCAGGCCTTAGCCAGCGATCCAGATGAACTGGAGGCACACGGCGCGGATGAGTCTCCGATCCACGAGGCGGAGGGAGAGAAGCCGGATGCAAAACCACCACATGATTCCATTCATGGGCAGTTCTAGAGCCCATGAGACCAGGCTTAGGTGATGGAGGTCAGCCTAGCGGTTCCCTCGGGGTGCGGGGTTGGGGGGGGGATTAAGCGGAAGAGGCTGGACTCTGTCTGCGGGGTGGGGGACGGGATGTTCTAGATCTTGATTGGGATGTTAGTGATCCAGGTGTAGCCAAGTGTCAAACGCAGATCGGCGCATTTCATTATATGTAGATGACGCTTCACCTTTTAAAAAGCTCTTCTCGAGATTTAATCCGGAGGAAACGGCTGAGGCCGAAGCTGTGCCCCCAGGGCGCGCCTCCTCCCCCTAGATTGATCCTTTGCTCACAGCTCTGTGCCAGGGTTTGGAGGCTGCAGGTGAAGCTCTGGGCCTCGTGGAATCGCCCCACCTCCAGCTGCCACCTCCTGGCCCTCGCTCTCCTCCCAGGCTCTTATTCCACCGCTGTGGGGATGCCCTGAACAGACTGTGGGCAGGAAGTGGGTTCGAATCCTGAGCGGGGTCTGCTCCCTGCTGCCCCGAGGGCCTTGGCACCCCCTCCCCCTCCAGCCTAGGATTTGAGTCCCTGGACCAGGGAAGAGCAGATTTAGCCTGTTTTCCCAGCCCTGAGCCCACAGCGGGGATGGGGTGGGGGTGGGTGGGGGTGGAGGTGGGGGGGGTGTGCTCTGCCAAATGACACCTGTAGAGCTGCTAAATCTTAAAATCCTTTCAGATTGCCACCCTCGGTGAGTCCAGCCTCCTCAGTTCAAACCAAAAAGCTGAGCTATTTTACTATGTTTTCACTCCTCTAAAAACTAAAATCCGAGTAAGGTCTATGCCAGAGTTCATAGCATCTTACTTGTGTGGATTCCCTACACTGACACGTGCTCTGGGTGTCAGAGGTCAGCACTGGGGGAAGCTGGGTGAAGGGTACATGGGATTCAGGAGAGCAGGCAGGACTCTGTACTTTTTTTTTTTTTTTTTTTAGCAACTTCTTGTGAGTCTTAACCTCTGCTAAAATTAAAAGTCATAATAAAATGAAAAAACAAACAGCAACAGCAGAATCTCTGGGCTCCTGCCACGCAGGTTGTCCAAGGAAGGAATCTTTTATTAGTGTGTGTGCTTGCATGTCTGTCTGTCTGCCCAGGGGGATGTGCTTCTCCATGCTTTCCTCTGTCTGAAAGCATCAATCTTTGGGGCACACGTGTCATGCAGGATTTTCGTGCACGGGCTCCCAGACTGCCTGGGCTTGAATCTCATATCTACGGCTTACTATCTATGCGTTCTTGGGAAAGTTACTTAACCTTTCTGTGCCTCAGTTTCCTCATCTGTAAAACGGGTGTTCACAGCGCCTGCCTCCTTGGTCTGTGGTGCGGATGAATCGACTTCTAATCATTGTAAGCGCCTGGCACTTGGCGGACACTCAATACACGGCATGTACGGTCACCTTTGAAGCACGATGCTAGCTTGCGATCAGTCCCCCGGGAGCTGAGCGTGACTTGGTGGTGTCCTGTGTCCCCTACTTCATTCGAATCTTCAGGGAACGTTCAAGATGAGAGCGCCTTATGTGCCTGGTGTTAAATTCCCAGAGTCGTAAGCACAGCTCCTACAGAATTACCCAGAGCCCAGCCCACCACACCCTTCTCTGTCTATACTGTGAAGAGGCCTCCATGAAGTGTGTGCTTAGGGGGACAGAAGAGTCAATGGTGATTTCCAGCCTCTTGAAAGCCCCCAAGCCCCTTCCTATAGGTTTGACTAAATGTGCTCACTTTCCCTCCACCACAAAAGTTTCACAGGCCTCTGTTTCTTAAATGAAAATTATTTTGTTTTCAAGCCACCTGAGATAAAGAAGCAGGAAGGGGATGGGGTGGGGTGAGGGGAGCTGCCGCCACAGAATTAAGGGGAGACTCACTGTTCTGGGGGCCCCAGTTAAGCAAGTTCGACCCCTTGTAGCAGAACCCAAGCCCCCTGCCCTAGCTGGCGACCTCAGCCCTGCCTGCGAGGAAAGACCCATCTCAGTGCTCAGAGCTGGATCCACAGTTGTTCCCGGCTTTGGTCCTGCCTGTTCTCCTGAGCCATCAGGCTGTGATTCCAGTCTTACGGGGGCGGGGGTGGGGTAAGGCTTGGCCCTGGAAGGGCCCCCATCTCCCCTCTCCACGGTGGCTCCCGGTACAAAGCTCCCTTTGATTCTCCACAGCCTGGTTTTCTGGTTTTTTAACAGGAGGTGGGGATTTTTTTTTCTCCTCTGGCAGCGTGGTGCTGAAATGTTTACACCCGAGGGGTAGGGGAAAGGGGTTCTGCTCTCCTTCAGTGCCTGCAGACATTCCCGGGAGGAAATGAAGTGAAGGGAGATCAGAAAAGGCTGCCTCTGTTCAGAGCCTAGTGGAAAAAGCACGCCGTGAACAGCGTGCTCTCACTTGGTCTCCATAGGTCTGTGGTGAATCCACCCACTAATGTAGGGACCAGAAAGGGACAGGGACCAGGAGAAGACACAGCCGCCTGACAGCAAGGTTCACATGCCAGCGCCTCCACTTGCTGGCTGACTCTGAGCCTCAGTGTTCTCATCTGTGAAATGGGAGCAATGACAGTACCTACCGTGAGGGCTGCTGAGGGGTTAAACGTGTTCTCTGTGCCCAGGGAACAGCAGCCACACAGGGAGGGCTCAATAAAGCATCACTTTGTGTGTGAGAACGGGTACAACTTGGGTAGATTTTACATTTTCTCAACTGAATATTGGGGGAAAAAAACATTAGAAGGGGAGGGACAGAAGTAAGAAAGGAGAGAGGGAAGGAGGGAGGGAGGAAGGGGGAAGGGGGTCCTTCCCATGCAGATGCCCGTCAAAGGGGTGCCTGGGGCAGGGGTTGGGGGGTGGAGCGCTGATCACAACTACACACTGTCCACCCAGCTTCCTTGAGGGCCGTCTCCAGTGTGGAGCGGGGAGTTCCATACACCAAGAGCAGAAAGGCCACTTTTCTTCCCATTTAAAAAAATTGTAATAAAATACACATGACATAAAATTTACCTTGTAAATAAACCCTTTTTAGGTGTGCAGTTCAATGGCATTGACACATCCACATGTCGTGTAACCATCCCCACCATCTATTTCTTTTTATCATCATCCCAAACAGAAACTCTGTCCCCACTAAGCAATAACTCCCCATTTTCCCTTCCCCCAGCCCTTGGCAACCTCTAAGCTACTTTCTGTCTCTATGAATTTACAAATTTGGGTTATTTCATGTAAATAGAATCATACAGTTTTTGTCCTTTTGGGTCTGGCTTCTTTCACGGGACACGATGTTTTCAAGGTTCATCCATATTGTAGCACGTGTCAGGGCTTCAGCCCTTTTTAGGGCTGAATCATATTCCATTGCATGCATGGACCACATTTTGTTTATCCATCCATCCGTCAGTGGACATGTGGGTTGTTTCCACTTTTTGGCTGTTGTGAAAGGAAGGCTGTACCGCTGAACACTTCGGCGTTCTCGAATCCCCAAATGGTGTGTTGGCTGGTTTCCTACAATGCACGCAAGGATGAATTTATTTCTGATCCCCAGAGAAAGCTGCCTCTTCATGAATAAGCATGACATGCCTGGGACAGGACGAGAGCCAACAGCTTGGGGAAAACAGGAGTGAACCATGAAGACAGGTGTCAGGGAGAAAACAAGGCGTGTTGGGGAGTTTGGGGCCTGGGGCTGCCTCGGAGATGTTTATATTCTGAATTCCAAATGCCTGGAATGATTTCTGAATATCAGCTCCTTGGAGAGAGAGAAAGGGAGGTCTCTGAGTAAAAGACTCTTGAAAAATATTTAGTTCACTGTCAGAATGGAGGACCAGGGAATTGTGCAGGGGGGTTGGGGAGGGCGAGGGAAAGGAAAGGATGGAGATCAGATTTCAGGCTGGTTTCAGCTTTATCTTCTCTGCAGTGCGACCCAGAGCTGGGTTATTCGGTGCTAAGAGATTTTATCAATATGGCGGGACCGACCTGAGGCTTTGCCCTTGAAAAGTCTCCATCCTCTGAAGAATTCAGTGCCTCGTCCGCTTTACTTGTTTTGTGTCCCTCCATCTCTCCCAATCCTGTTCTCTCTTCTGCAGTTGTCCCCTCACATTTTTGTCCCGCTGTATTTCTAACCTCACCGTGTCACTTTGTTGAGGCATGTCCCTTGTATATAGCATGCAGCTGGATTTCGTTTTTTGAATCAGCATTAGAGTCTGTCTTGGTGCGGCTGAACCAACTTGTATTTATTTTTACAACGAATACACACTATCTCCCTTCTCTCCTCTTGTTTTAGGTTCTGTTTCAGTCATCTTTGCAATTTCTACTCTTTAATACCCTTTATCTACGGATACTGCTGTCTTCTTTTTCCCTCTAGTGATGTGAAAGATGTCAAACGGTTTTGGTTACACTAATGTAAGCCTTTAAATAAAGAGGATTCAAGTCTCTCTGTAATTATCAAGATCAGGAATGAAATGGTCTCTGTGTAAAACGAGACAAAGAACATTAAACTAGTTTCCACTTTCTGCTGCCAGTTCCCAGGTTTTGTCTGTATGTAAATTGATTTTAGAATATTATTTCTATTTTCAAACATCATGAGATTTTCTTTCAATGACCATTTTTTTTTTTTTTTTTTTTTGCGGTGCGCGGGCCTCTCACCGCTGTGGCCTCTCCCGTTGCGGAGCACAGGCTCCGGACGCGCAGGCTCAGCGGCCACGGCTCACGGGCCCAGCCGCTCCGCGGCACGTGGGATCCTCCCGGACCGGGGCGCGAACCCGGTTCCCCTGCATCGGCAGGCGGACTC
>NC_041232.1:19929202-19941906 GCF_002837175.3 Physeter macrocephalus | reverse complement strand
GTGGGATCCTCCCGGACCGGGGCACGAACCCGTGTCCCCTGCATCGGCAGGCGGACTCTCAACCACTGCGCCACCAGGGAAGCCCTCAATGACCATTTTTGACCGACGTATCTGATTTTGTTGGCGGCCGTACTTTTGCCAATTACTTAGATACTGTCATCCATCTCTACCGACATCCTCTTATCTGTTTATCTTTTCCTTCTGCAATCTGGGCAAACCCTTGTTCATTCTCTGTCTCAGATGCTGTCTCTCCTTTGATTTCTCCAAAACACTGGTTTTTATTTAAATGTTTTTCTATTTTTGGCCACACCGCACAGCTTGCGGGATCTTAGTTCCCCGACCAGGGATCGAACCCAGGCCCCAGCAGTGAGAGCGCGGAGTCCTAACCACTGGGCCGCCAGGGAAGTTCCGCCAAAACACTGCTTTAAATAGTCATCGTAGTTTCCCTTTTCTTAAAACGTCCCCTTCTCTTACCCAGATCACTTTTTGTCATTTCGGTTTGTTGCCTTGCTTTTTATCTCTTCTCGTCAAGACTGCGGTCCTGTGAGTTTTGCTAGAGGTTGAATTTTTTTCCCGTAGGTCAGTGGCTCCAAATGCCTCTGAGGAGGAGAAGGACACAAGTGATCTGTTTTACAAAGCACTGGGGCTGCAGCGGCAATGCACACTTCAAGGAGAGGAGAGGCAGCAGGCGGGGGAGGGGGACCAGCTAGGAGGCTGCTGAAGGGAAGGACATTTTATTCTGCACCCACATGACTTTGCCAGAAAAATCACACCCCCTCCCAAACCCCTGCTGAGTTATCCTTTGTTATTTTTAAGTCTTAGTGCATTAGTACAATTATCATCTGATAAACGTTTATCACCTTGTTTCATTTTTCAACATAAAGTCCCAGGCAAAAATCCCCCTCCTACGCTCTTCTCTATTAAATTGGGTTCCTGGCTTAAGGAGATGACTTCAAGCAACTTTTATTGATACCGGTTTTCTTCGGCTAACAAGAAACTGACAACAACCATAATAGTAGCTGAACTTTTGGAGCACTTTTTACATGTAAAGCATGATTCCAAGTGCTCGACCTGTATCAATCCATTTAAACCTCAAAACAATCCTATGAGGCTAAGGTTACACCCATTTCACAGATGAGGAGACAGAGGCACCAAAAGGTCACACAGCTCGAAAGCTGCAGAGCTGGGATTCCAAGCTAAGCAGCCCCTGTTCTTAACCAGGAGAACAAACTGTACAGACTAAATGCCCAACAAATATTAACTCTACATCATGTTTAATGTGTTGCTGTGGGTCCTCCCCTCACCCCCAATACCACCTCCTGGCAGCGGTCCCGTGGGTGCCTCTGAAGGCAGGTTACCAGATAATACAGGACGCCCGGTTCAATTTGAATTTCAGACAATCAATGAATACTTTTTTAGTTTAAGTGGGTCCCGACTTGTGGACATTTGGGTTGTTTCCAGTGTGGCGCTATTAGGCGTAAAGGTGTAAGCCTTTGTGTGGATGTGTTTCCATTTCTCTTGGGTGAACACCTACCAGCGGGACTGCATCCTGACCAGCTGAGAACAGGCGTTCCAGCTGCCCCCATCTTTTTAACATTAATCGCTCTAGTGGCTGAGAAGTGGTAGCCCCTTTGACTTTTGCCCCACCTACCTCCTTCCCCTGCCTCCAAACCCCACTCAGTACTTCAGCAATTTGATAGCTGGATTCTTTGAGTCTCACGTCCGCCCAAACACAGCCCATCAGGAGCAAATACAAAGGGTTAGAGGGCAACCTGGGCTGCTAAGCGGAGGAAATATTAGTGCGTCCGCTCTCGAGATGAAGGATGTGCAGAAGGAAAGACCTAGACCTTTTTTTTTATGCCAGTGCTCAGGGAGTTGGATTCTCCTGGGAGGTAAGCTCTGGAATGAGCCCAAAGCGATGCAGCTTGAGTGTGTGTCAGACGCTGGTCTGTGTCGAAGGGGAGAGAGGATGCAGAGAAAAACGGCACACCCCACTCCCGCCTCAGGGCGCAGACTCAAGTGTGAGGGGCACACTCCCTGCTGGCCCTGGTGCTGCCCAGCTTCTCCCCAGCCACCGGGGCCCCTCTGTTTTCTTCCAACGATGATGAAGCAGCTGTTTACCGAGCATCTGTTTACAGCCCGGTGCTCTGCTCAGGGCTTCAAGTCCGAGATCTCACTTAATCCTCTTCGGCCCCTGAGATGGGTACTATTATTGTCCCAACGTACAGAGGAGGGGAACGGAGGCATGGCGTACCGTAAACGCCCAAGGTTATACTTGGCCAAGGTCATCCTGCCAGGGCGGGGCATTCTGTCTCAAATCTCCTTTCTTAGCCATCTCCATGATCTGCGTGTCCACCTCACCTTCCTCTCTAGGGACTCCAACCTCTCCTGCCTCCTACCTCGATGGAGGTCGTGGCACCAGTTCAACCCGTTATGGAGGCAAAGCTTTTGTCCCAGAGCTGATGTGACAGTTCCAGCACGATCAATATTTTGCCTGAGATAGGTCACCGGGGGCGAGAACCCAGGGTCTCAGGGTCTGTGCCTGCGAGGACGGGGCCTCCGAGAGTCGAGGTTCCTCACATCACCCCCCTGGGAAGACAGGACCGCAGAGGCAGATTTCCAGTAGGATGAGGGTTGACTTTGCTTTCTCCCAAATTGGGCAACTGAGGCAGGATGGAGGGCCAGCATTCAGAGCTGTGTGCTAAAGAGACCAAGCAATGTCCTAGGGAAACTGTGGCATCCCGGGGGGTCGCTCTGGAGGACCGCACAGAAGCCAGCGAAAGATGGGAGCAGAGACGGACGGGGCCGGTTAGAAGCGAGACCGTTCCTGCCTACATCCACTCTCTAACCCCCTAGTTTTCCACACTTGTGGGGCCTTATTTCTGTTCTTGGAAACATTCCAGAATCCTCCCAAGCTGGGTTAGGGCATCACGTGATGCCTCCTGCCTTAATTTGCTCTCCAAGGAGACCCAATTATAGCCACACTTTCCTCCCTGCTCCCTTTCTCAGGTGCTTTAGCTGCTTAGTCAGTAACTTACTCCACAGCACCTAGTTGTGTTGTTAATAAAGGCCAGCCTGCTCGGGGATCTCTATTCATTGGTTCACCATGAAGCCTTTTACAAGAGAACTGGAAAGAATTTCTGGGAGGGAAAAGGGGTGGGGGCAGAGTCATAGTAAATTTAAGTTGAGGTCCCTCCCCCAGCCCCCTCTCCTTTTCTTCATTCCTTAGGCCATTAAAAGCACTAAAGACTGCATGTTTCTGAGCAGTCTTTCTTAGTTATGGGCCCAGGGCCAAGGGGCGTGCTGCAGATTTTCCCTTATAAATTACTGCATTTTAACATAGACAGTGAACTGAACACGGTGGAGCTGCCGCGCTCGCTGGGTCTTCCACACAGCGTCTGTAACTTAAGATTTTATAAAGGGTTGGAGCAAATTCTTAGTTAATAAGGGTTGGAATGCAGCAGAAACTACTCAAACTGCAGGCAAAATGGCAGCTCGGCAGCCGGAAAAGAAATGGACATCAGGTTCTCAATCCTGTTATCTTTTCTTTTTTTTTTTCTTTTCCTTATAGGTTATTATAATATCCTGAATATAGTTCCCTGTGCTCTACTGCAGGTCCCTGTTTTTTATCTCTTCTATATACAGTTGTTTGCATCTGCTAATTCCAAACTCCTAATTTATCCCTCTCCCACCCCGCTTTCCCCTTTGGTAACCATAAATTTGTTTTCTATGCCTGTGAGTCTGTTCCTGTTTCATAAATAAATTCACTTGTGTCAGGTTTTAGATTCCACATATCAGTGATATCATATGGTATTTGTCTTTCTCTGTCTGACTTACTTCACTTAGTATGATCATCTCTAGGTCCACCCATGTTGCTGCAAATGGCATTATTTCATCCTTTTTTATGGCTGAGTAGTATTCCACCATATATATGTGTACCACGTCTTCTTTATCCATTCATCTGTTCACGAACACTCTCTTTATCCCCGTCCAAACTACATATTTAACCCACATTTGCCTCATTTTTTTCCCTGATGATGTTAAAAAAAACCCAAACACCTCAACCCTATAAAGTAGGAAGCAACCCTATGAAGCACTATGTCTTGATGGTCAAAATGTGGTTCTGAGGACAGACCCTTCAGCTTCACAATCTCTGCTCCGTAGTCTATTAGCTTTAAGACTTCAGGTACGTTACTAAGAAGACTCAGTGTCACCAGCTGTAAAATCAGTCGATTTGGTTATAGAAGCCTGAATTAAGACAGCAGTTTTTCTCGAACTTCTCATCACGACTCACATTTAGGAACTCTGTATCTCAAACCAGGCAGCACACCACATACACACACACTCACGTACACACACATTTCTGATATGAAAGTTTCATGAATCCATGCTTAGTCTTACTATGTGTGACGCACTCTAATACTTTGTTTCCTCGTCCCCTTTTTTCATGGCACAGCGGACTTTGGCTCACTAAATTGATTTCAATCCTCATTAATGGGCATCACCCTCATTTTGAAAAAAAAAAACTGCCCTAGAGAAACTAGGAGACACAGATAAGAGTATTCCTAGCAGCTTTGTTCATGATAGGAAAACAAACCAAACCACAGTCAACCAAACCAGGAAACAGCTTAAGTATCCACCAACAGGAGGATGGATAAATACATGATACTACATTCAAACAAGGGGATATTGTACTTAGTGAAAATGAATGAACTAACATAACATGTATCAACGTGGATGAACTTACAAAGACAATACTAAGTCAAAGACACTAGTCATGGAAGAAGCGATACAGTACTATATATAAGTATATATGCATACATATTATATATTTATAATAATATGTATATATATATATATATATATATATATATGCTTAAACACATACAATGTATAGTGTTTAAGGAGATGTTCATCCATATGTAGAAATGTTTAAAAAAATGCGTAGGATTAACTAACACCAAATTCAGGATAACTGTTAACTCTGGTGAGACACCAGAATTTCATTTGTTTGTTTGGTGATGTTTTCTTTCTTAAGCCAGTGGCAGGCATGTGGCTTTTGTTATATTCATCTTGAAATCTTCTTGATCATCTCTAGTTTTAATTTTTTCAAAAATCAAATGAAAGATAACAGGATTGAGAAGCAACCTAAGTGTCCATTGACAGATGAATGGATAAAGAAGATGTGGTATATATATACAAGGGAATACTACTCAGCCATAAAAGAATGAAATATTGCCATTTGCAGTGACATGGATGGATCTAGAGTTTGTCGTACTAAGTCAGACAGAGACAAATATCATGATAACACTTATACGTGGAATCTAAGAAATAATACAAATGAATCTATTTACAAAACAGAAACAGACTCACAGACATAGAAAACAAACTTATGGTGACCAAACAGGAAAGGGAGGGAGGAGGCATAAATTAGGAGTTTGGGATTAACAGATACACACTGCTATATATAAAAACAAGGATTAACTGTATAGCACAGGGACCTATATTCAGTAACCTATAATGGAAAATAATCTGAAAAAATATATCTGTATAACTGAATCACTTTGCTGTATACCTGAAACTAACACAATATTGTAAATCAACTATACTTCAATTAAAAAATTAAAAATTAAAGGAAGTTCCTGCTTCCCTAGAAAGAAGAAGGAAGAAACGATACAGTTGTAGTGCGTTGTGAGGAAATGCAGATTCATTGTTTGTCTACATTTACCCAACAAACAAACAAAAAAGGAAAGTAAGTCTGTTAGAAAAAAAAACATAAAATGCATCCCAAGAAACCAAAAAGAAATGCCTTTTTTAAAAAAAATTAATTTATTAATTTATTTATTTTTGGCTGCATTGGGTCTTCGTTGCTGCATGCAGGCTTTCTCTAGTTGTGGCGAGCGGGGGCTACTTCATTTTGGTGCGCAGGCTTCTCATTGCGGTGGCTTCTCTTGTTGCAGAGCATGGGCTCTAGGCGCGCAGGCTTCAGTAGTTGTGGCTCACGGCTCTAGAGCACAGGCTCAGTAGTTGTGGCGCAAGGGCTTAGCTGCTCCGCGGCATGTGGGATCTTCCCGGACCAGGGCTCGAACCCGTGTCCCCTGCACTGGCAGGCGGATTCTTAACCACTGAGCGACTAGGGAAGTCCCAAGAAATGCCTTTTGAATGATTCACCTTTGAACATCAACATCGTAACTCCTGTATTAGTTTCCTAGCGCTGCCACAATGACAAACTAAGTGGTTTAAATAACAGAAATTTATTGTCTCACAGTTCTGGAGGCTAGAGGTCCGGGATCAAGGTGTGGCTTCACAGGGCCATCTCCCTGTTTGCATGTCTGTGTCCGAATTCCCCTGTTTATAAGGACACCAGTCATGTTGGATTAGCACCACCCTACTCCAGTATAACTTCTCCTTGACTAATTGCATCTGTAAAGACCATACTTCCAAATCAGGTCCTATTCTGAGGTGCTGGGGGTTAGGACTTCAACCTACGAATCTGGGGAGGGGGACACAGTTAACCCATCACAACTCCTCTTTCCTATAGAATGATATAGTGTCGACTTCAACCAGTTTTTCCAACTTATCCTTGTTGAGCGCCAGAGGGCGGTGGAAACTGAGACGAATTCATTACTTACAAGTCTCTGTGGTGCTAAGTTCCCAAGTTCCTATTCTCTGTCCGATTCCCCTGTAATATGTGTGTGCAGACAGGCCTAGCCATGCACGCACACACATGCATATATGCACACACTCACACACCCGCACCCACACAAAGGTTGAAAAGCCCGTGGAGTTACGAATAAGGTTAAAGTGAGGGGGGAAAAGCATAATTTGGAAAAACTGACTTTGGATTTTGACCAATCCCCCCCTCCCAGTGTTTGAAAAATAGTGTGACGATTTCAGGGAGTCCAGAGCGGCCCCCGAGGCCCGGGACCTTGCCTCTCGGTTTTGCTCCAATTCTCTTGCACAAGGGCCCAGTGTGGGTGGGTGGGATGTCTGGGGCAAAGACACAGATACTATTATTCCGGGCTTCTCCTCATGCTGGCAGCCACAGCGCCTACCGCCCCCCGAAAAGCCAGACTGTAGGTTCAAACCAGAGGTGTAATTGATGGCCTGGAGTGGCAAAGATGCCCCATCGCCCTCAAAAAAGTACCACTTTGTTTCTGCGCTAGAGCAGGGCAGACCAGACGCCGACCACACCAGCAACTTCCCAGATCTCGGCTGGTTGAGGATCTGTAACCCACCCTCAGGTTAGGAAAGGTGCCCCACGCGAGCGTTTGAAGAGCTGGGGGAAGAGCTCTAGACTTTTTCTCTCTTCAAAAGTTTGCCTCAGCTGAGAACATTCATTTTTAACTCGTGTTTTTCTAGTTGGTGAAACAAAGTGGGGTTTTTGCCAAAGACCGACTCCAACTCTTAAGAATCTAAACTTCTAGAGATTAGGGACCCTATGTGAATTTTCTTTTTTGTTCACAGTATTCCTTGTAAATTTTTTGGTGGGGGGACCAGGTGGAGGAAAATAACTGGTGTCTGCTAATACCCCTTGTGATGGCTGAAATCATTCTGAAGCATTGTTCATGCTTGTCTAACTTCTCTCTTGGCCCCAGTTGCCATCTGTCTACATCTGGCACAGACTCCTCACTTTGGTCTCCAAGGCGCCCTCACGGGGTTCCCGCAGATTCACCAAGTGTGAATTTACATGCGTCACCTTCCTTGGCAAGGCTTTTCTTTCTCCTGGGTCCTCAGTCCACCAGCCCCCACGCTAGATGTGGCTCCCTCTCCGTCATGTCCCGTGCCTCCCTCTCCGTCATGTCCCGTGCCTCGTTCATTATCAGGTGGTGATCATTTCATTGCCTAACTGTTCCTCCTCCTCCCCGTCTCCATCCGCTGACTTAGGTTCCTCTGATGTCTCAGTCACAGATGTTGAATCAGATGACATATGAGATCAGCTCACTGTTCCAATAACAATCTCAAAATCTAAGGGGTTTGACAGCAATGAAAACGTGTTGCTCACTCACGCTGACAGAGGTTGGTCTTTGCTATCGTGATCTAGGGACCCAGATGCCTTCAATATTGTGGCTCCATCCAGCATCCTACACTGGATCTTCTGTGTTCAGGCGGGAGACTGGAAAGTGCTTGGACCTTCTCTAGGGACGTTTTAGGGGCCAGGCCTGGAAGTGCTGGCATCATTCTTGCCCAGAACTAGTCACATGACCCCACTGATGGGGTAAAGGGTTCTGGGAAATGTAGTCTTGTGGAGGGGGGGACACCCAGGAAGGAAAGGAGTGCAGGGATATAGGGGCAGCTGGCAGTCTCTGTCACCAAGCCCTCAAATTCACCCTCCACCACACAGAGTGACTCATAGAAGATGCCAGGATGGACAGCACATCCTTCAGGGACTCTCTTATCACTTGCTGGATGCTGAGCCAGCTTCTTAAAATGGCACCAATGTCCCTCCAGACCCATATCCTGCCTCTTTGGTTTATGTCACAATATCCCCAACACCTCCCCACCCAAGAAGTGTCTCTCAGCCTCTCTTCTCTCACAGCACAAGTCCGGCCACGCTCTGACCTGGCCCCCAGAACTCAGGGGGTCTTCACTGCCCCTTCACCCTCTCTCCCAGCGCTCCCCACCTCCGCCTCACTCACTCATTTGGGAGATCGTCTTACAGGCTGATGGCGATTCTGCTTCTCTCTCCAGACGGAGAGCTCCTGCAAGGCAAGGATGGTGTTTAATCCTTGTGAGTTTCCCTGTCTACTGCTCAGCACCCAAAATGCTTAATAAAGGTTGATGGAGTGAATGGAGACCAAGAAAGGGCCCCCTCCCCATACAGGCAGGGGATGTCCAAGGCAGGGTTCCTGAGAGGACAAGATGGATCACTGGGGCCAGCCTCGCCTTCCAGGGCCCCATCCCCGCTGCAGTCTCCATGAGGCTGGAATGCCCTCTTTCCCCGAGGCTCTGAGATTCAACTTGCCTTTATTTCTAAATGCAAAATTTGAAAGGCTAGCTGTTGGTTGAGAAACTGGTGCTGCGTGCTTTCATTTCTTAGGGGCCTGGGACCCTCAGATTTGGAGATGTTGGGATTTGCTGACAGGGCCTGGGACAGCTCTTTCTCCCTCGCATTAAGAAGCCAACTCTTGAGAAACCAACTTGCTTGGCTTGTCTTGCTGTAATCTTGTGGCCTGCAGCTTTTGGAATTGGGTTTATTTATTCATTTAAATTGCATTCTGGCATTTACTTGTGTTTGTTCTCTCCATAAAGACCTTTTTATTTTGGTCCCAGAGAGCTGTTTATTGCTTAGCACATGTGGCAGAAAAAAATGATTGGACTGGAGATGCTAATTTTGCTCTCCAGGGACCGTGGGCTGGAGGGGCCCCAGGATGGGGCTCTGCCCCCCACAGGGCACCTCTTGCCTCCAGGCCACTGGGAAGGGCTCCATGCAGAATAAAAACAGCCATCTGCAAACAGGAATGTCCTCATGCCCCATATGCAAGGAGGTTAGAGATGAGGATAGAGGCAGCCTCCACCACCCATCTCCAGGAAGATGCAACCTCTCAGATACCCTTTGGGAGAAAGCTGGATCGCCGTAATAAAAAGTACTTGTAAAAAAAAAAAAGAGCATCCCTAAGTTTGTTTTTTGTTTTGTTTTTTATTCTAAAGGGTTAAGAACAATGAGACTGGGCAAGAGGTATGTGAGATAAAAGTCACTGGCTGCGTTTTAAGATGGTTTTGGCCCGAGGACGTGAGCAGAAGCTGGGCTTGCCAGGGATCCTGAAAGGGGTACATGGGTCAAAAGTGGAGGAGGGGCTTCCCTGGTGGCGCAGTGGTTGAGAGTCCGCCTGCCGATGCAGGGGACACGGGTTCGTGCCCCGGTCTGGGAGGATCCCACATGCCGCGGAGCGGCCGGGCCCGTGAGCCATGGCCGCCGAGCCTGCGCGTCCGGAGCCTGTGCTCCGCAACGGGAGAGGCCACGACAGTGAGAGGCCCGCGTACCGCAAAAAAAAAAAAAAAAAAAAAAAAAAAAAAAAAGAGGATCGAACCCACCATCCAGAAATCGCACTCCGTGATATTTACCCAAAGGAGTTGAAAACTTATGCCCACATGAAAATCTGCACAAGTTTATAGCAGCTTTATTCCTTCAAACTTAGACGCCACCAAGATGTCCTTCAGTAGGTGAATAGATAAATAAACCCTGGTACGCCCAGACAATGGAATATTATTCAGTGCTTTCAAGCTATCAAGCCATGAAAAGATGCAGAGGAAACTTAAATGCATATTACTAAGTAAAAGAAGCCAATTTGAAAAGGCTATACCCTGGAAGATTCCAACTCTATGACATTCTGGAAAAGGAAAAACTCTGGGGACAGTACCAAGATCAGTGATTGTCAGGGGTTAGAGGGTAGGGAGCGATGAATAGGTAGAGCACAGAGGATGTTTAGGGCAGTGAAAATACTCTGTATGAGACCATAATGGTGGACACATGTCATTATACATTGGTCCAAACCCACAGAATGGACAACACCAAGAGTGAACTGTAATTGTAAACCATGCATTTTGGGTGATAATGATGTGTCCATGTAGGTTCATCAGTTGTAACAAATGTACCACCTGGTGGGGATGTTGATAACAGGGAGGCTGTGTCTGTGTGGGGCAGGGGGCACATGGGAAATCTTTGTACCTTCCCCTCAGTTTTGCTGGGAACCTAAACTGCTCTAAAAAAAAATGAAGTCTTGAAAAAAAAAAAAAGTAGAGGAACGGAATGTAGGCAGTCATGTGAGTTGCAAAAAAAAAAAGGAGAGAAATTGGACAGTAAGTAGTAAAACAAGTCCAAATAAAGGTATTTTTCCCTTGAGAACTGGGGGAGACCAAGCATCTTGGAAGATGGAAGCATTCACAGGGAAAGAGGACCAGGTGCTACCAAGGAGGGATAAGAGAGAAAACCAACCTCTGAAGGAAAGTAAAAGGAGTCAGACTTAAGAGTAGGTGAAAGGAAGGGGGTTCAAGATGAAAAGTAACATTTTATTTATTGATTGAAGGCTTGCAGTATGGCAGGCAAGGCACTCAGCACTTTACATGTAACACCTCTTTTAATCCTCATAACAGCTCCCTGATGTGGACACTATTATACCCATTTTCCAGATGACGAAAGCAAGGCTCACATAGGTTAAGGGATCTGTCTGTGGTCACACTGGGTGGATTCAGAATGGGATCTCATGTGCATCCATCAGAAGGGAAACATCTCACCCACCAAGGATGGAGGAAGGATGCTCTGGAGCAGCACCAGCCAATAGAAACAGGATAAGAGCCAAAAATGCAAGGCACAAATGCAAGCCACGTGTGTATTTTAAATTTTCTAGTAGCCACATTAACAAGGATAAAAAGAAACAGGGGAAATTCACTGTAATATATTTTATTTAACCCAGTACATCTAAGCTATTATCCTTTCAACATGTAATCAATGTAGACAGATTATTAATTAGACACTTTACGTTATTTTTTCATCCTAAGCCTTTGAAACATGATGTACTTTACAGTGTGGATCAAGTACTCAATAGCCACCTGTGGCCAGTAGCTACCAAGTTGATGAGTCAAGGGCAAGAGAATGAGTCCTGTAGAAAGTACTAAGCCATATGTTGCGGACATAAAATAAGGGGTCTTCTTGGGCTTCGCTGGTGGCGCAGTGGTTGAGGGTCCGCCTGCCGATGCAGGGGACACGGGTTCGTGCCCCGGTTCGGGAGGATCCCACGTGCCGCGGAGCGGCTGGGCCCGTGAGCCATGGCCGCTGAGCCTGCGCGTCCGGAGCCTGTGCTCCGCAACGGGAGAGACCACAACGGTGAGAGGCCCACGTACGGCAAAAAAAATAATAATAATAATAAAATAAAATAAGGGGTCTTCTGGTTGGTTTCAAGTCCAAGACTTGTTATATACTTTTAAAAAATAAACTTTTAAATTTGAATAACTTTAGATTATGACGTTGCATCCCCGAGCAGGCATTCAGACTTGGTTTTCTCATCATCCTTCTTTCCTGGCTTTGTACCTTTCACCCAGACAAGGTTTTGCTAAAACGGTTGGCTTAAGCCAACGGCTTCTGCTTTGGAGATGGAGACTTGCCTGGGGCAGGCCTTGCCGTTGTTTTTCTAGATCCCGGTTTGACCTCTGGTGGAAAAGGGCCCTGATGTAGTCTGTAGGTCTTCTGCCCACTGGAGGAGCACTTGGCAATGCCACGGGCATTTTTGGCAGAGAAGGTGGGGAGGGAAATCGTTCTCTATGTTGATCTCTTGATTGTCTTTCCTATTCCGCCCCCCCCTTTGGCACCTGAACAACAAGCCACCGCTTCCCAGGCAATGGCTACGAGTGTGTTTGTCTTGGCATCTGGATGATGAGAGGCCTCTGAGCCTTGGTCATGCTTCTATTCTTGGTGCCTGATGGGGACTCACTCACTGAATTCTGGGTCTTTTCTAAGTGCCTAAATTAGAGTAAGCAAATACATAAAAGGAAAAAGGAGTTTTAGAAAACGTATTTGTGCGCCACTCAAATATAAAATACGGGGGCTTCCCTGGTGGCGTAGTGGCTAAGAATCCGCCTGCCAGTGCAGGGGACACGGGTTCGAGCCCTGGTCCAGGAAGATCCCACATGCCACGGAGCAACTAAGCCCGTGTGCCACAACTACTGAGGCTGCACTCTAGAGCCTGCGAGCCACAACTACTGAGCCC
>NC_041232.1:19903768-19929070 GCF_002837175.3 Physeter macrocephalus | reverse complement strand
GGAGGATCCCACGTGCCGCGGAGCGGCTGGGCCCGTGAGCCATGGCCGCTGAGCCTGCGCGTCCGGAGCCTGTGCTCCGCAACGGGAGAGACCACAACGGTGAGAGGCCCACGTACGGCAAAAAAAATAATAATAATAATAAAATAAAATAAGGGGTCTTCTGGTTGGTTTCAAGTCCAAGACTTGTTATATACTTTTAAAAAATAAACTTTTAAATTTGAATAACTTTAGATTATGACGTTGCATCCCCGAGCAGGCATTCAGACTTGGTTTTCTCATCATCCTTCTTTCCTGGCTTTGTACCTTTCACCCAGACAAGGTTTTGCTAAAACGGTTGGCTTAAGCCAACGGCTTCTGCTTTGGAGATGGAGACTTGCCTGGGGCAGGCCTTGCCGTTGTTTTTCTAGATCCCGGTTTGACCTCTGGTGGAAAAGGGCCCTGATGTAGTCTGTAGGTCTTCTGCCCACTGGAGGAGCACTTGGCAATGCCACGGGCATTTTTGGCAGAGAAGGTGGGGAGGGAAATCGTTCTCTATGTTGATCTCTTGATTGTCTTTCCTATTCCGCCCCCCCCTTTGGCACCTGAACAACAAGCCACCGCTTCCCAGGCAATGGCTACGAGTGTGTTTGTCTTGGCATCTGGATGATGAGAGGCCTCTGAGCCTTGGTCATGCTTCTATTCTTGGTGCCTGATGGGGACTCACTCACTGAATTCTGGGTCTTTTCTAAGTGCCTAAATTAGAGTAAGCAAATACATAAAAGGAAAAAGGAGTTTTAGAAAACGTATTTGTGCGCCACTCAAATATAAAATACGGGGGCTTGCCTGGTGGCGTAGTGGCTAAGAATCCGCCTGCCAGTGCAGGGGACACGGGTTCGAGCCCCGGTCCAGGAAGATCCCACATGCCACGGAGCAACTAAGCCCGTGTGCCACAACTACTGAGGCTGCACTCTAGAGCCTGCGAGCCACAACTACTGAGCCCGTCCGTATGCCACAGCTACTGAAGCCCGTGCACCTAGAGTCCACGCACCACAACGAAGAGTAGCCCCTGCTCGCTGCAACTAGAGAAAGCCTGCATGCAGCAACGAAGACCCAGTGCAGCCAAAAATAAATAAATAAATTTATAAAACTATATATATAAAATACAACTTGCTCAGACACAAATACTTTTCCTGGAGAAGTTGAGCAAAGCCGTCTAAGATTTATCTTCCTGACAGGGGACAGCCCTGACCTGTCTGTTTCCAGCCTAGTGCACATTGCAGAAGGGGGCTGGTGCTTTGGCAAGATAGGGGTTCCCTAATGTTCTTGAGAAGCTTTATCTCTAACACTGTTTATGGTGCCCTTGGGGTATTTCAAGCACTGAGGCAATTTCAGGTTGGCTCATTTATGTGATAGTGATAGTGGAGGTGATGGTGGCAGTGATGGTGGTAAAGACTGTGGTGGTGGTGAGTTCCACAAGGTGTGAATTGTCCACAAGGTGTGAATTGTCCACAAGGATAGGTTGTGTCTTTCATTTTTGTATCTCCGACTCAGAATTCAGCTCAATAAATGCTTATTGAATAGGAGGCAGATACTGTAATTAAATAATTAACTGGGAAAAGAGGATTGCTAAGAGCTACCAGACGACTAAATGGGAAACCAGGCATAGGTCTAGAGCCTTAAGTTAGTAGAGAAAATTAAAGTCTAACCAGACAGGAAAAGAGAAGGAGAAATTGGACATTTACACCCCTGTTCCCAATACCAGCTGCCCAGAACCAGGGAAGGATACATAACACATGGCATTCCAGCTCATGTGGTCATCACAGCAGTATCTCAGGGTGATCAGTAATCAGACAAGCAGATGTTTGGTAATTTTCTATGATTACCCAAGGCCCTGAAACTCACACTTAGTTTCATCAATAATTTCCAAATTTTAGCCCTTTGTTTATCACTTCCAATTTTTTTGCTACATCAGTGTACCACCTATACCAGGGATCAGTGAACTTTTCCGTAAAGGGCCAGATGGTGCATATCTCAGGCATTGTGGGCTGGATGGTCTCTGTTGAAACTACTCAACTCTGCAGCTGTACTGTTAAAGCAACCAGAGCAATATAATGTGTCAGTGGTGGGTGTGGTTAAGTGCCAATAAAACTTTATTGACAAAAAACAGGCTGCAGCCTGGATTGGGCCCAGGGCCACAGTCTGTAGACCCCAATTCATACTATTATTTACAAAGTATATTAAGGACTCAGTGTAAGAATAAATAAAGTAAAATAAATTAATCTAAATTTTTTTTCATATCAATCCTCTAAATGGGAAACCATGCCATGCACACACAACTGCAAAAGTAAATTCGATGAAAATGAAACAAGGTTATTAAATTCTAACCAGGTAGATGGACTGCGTAAGACTTGCAGCCTGAAGCCTAACCTTTCTTGTTAAAAAAAAAAAATTAGGAAGTCCTAGAGAGGCAAGACTCATTAGCACCAGGCTGAGTTTTTTTTCCTTGTAAGAATCAGCTGGATTAAAGAGCATTGGAGGGGGATAACTTTCTCACGATGTGACTTAATCTCATTTAAGTCCGTTCAATTTTCCACCTGAAGTCATCTGCTCCCCTGCAGTGACTGTTTCTGAGAAACCCTGGTTTCGTTTGCTGTTAAACCCTGATAATGAGAACCCCGCATTTAGGGAAGGTAACATCCCAAACCATCAAGGTTGATTATCTTCCAAGAGGCAGGAGGCCCCCCACCAGGAGGACAGGCCCCCCGGGCAGCAAGCTCTGCTGGGGTGTAGGCTCTGCCCTCCCGGATCTCATGCAAAGAAGGCAAATAAACCCTCCTGCTGGGTTATTACCCTTGACAGGCCCTGCTGGGGAGCTTCCCCCACCGCCCCCCAGGATGATCAGGACAGGCCAGCCCTGACACCTGGATGACGAAGCAAGGTCCAGCGTGACTCACCCAGCCCCGCCCGGTCTGGCAGCACACTCTCTGGACCGTGCTGGTGACCCATCCATCAGTTCGTCTCCAGACCAGCAGGGGCTCCACGTGGGAGGTGGTAACCCAGCAGCAGAGGTTGTAAAGCCTGAGCCCTGGGGACCCAGATGATCCCAGGGCAGGAGGGACCAGGGGTTTCCATAGGCAGCCCTGATGCTCTTAAGCTCCAACCCATCAAAGATAATAAACGAGGGATGCAAACCAAACAAGGCCTGGGAGCCAAGTGGATGTGTGTCAGCTCAGGAATTATCAGCCGCAATCACTGTGAGTGAGTCAAACACCTGATTCAGAGGCAAACTCAGCCGCTGGGCTCACACGCGCTGCATGAACAGCTGGGGTAGAGGTGGAGGGCCCAGAGATGCGTGGGCACCAGGCCTAGACCCCACCCTGCCTGGAGCCTGGGAGGCTCCTGCAGGCCTCGTGGAGCTCATGAAACCGGGTATTGAAGATATCAGACGGCGACAAAGCGGGGTGGGGATTGGGCCTGAGGACTCTGAGGCCCAAGCAGGGTTCCCACCTCCTCAGCATCCTGGTGCTTCCCTATTGTCATCCTTCAGGGACAGAAGGGGACCAAGAGGGGAGCAGATGCTCTGGATGCTACATACTCATGCCCTCAGCACTCCTGGGCTGGAAGTACTGGGGAGTTCGTGCCCCTCCCACAGGGGACGGTGTGACCAGGGCAGCCCCTCAGGGGGGTGGCTCTAAGGCATGCTCCATCCTGGCTTCCAGGGCTCCCCAATGGGTACTGAACCTCAGTAGCCCAGCAGTGACCTGCCTGAAAACGTATCCTTTCCTGCAGCCTTCCGGTCCCCATCTCACTGCCCACACTTCCCTCTGGCTGCTTCCTGGGCTCGCCTCCCAAATCCTCATCCCCTGGTACTCAAATCCTTGTCTCAGAATTTTTATGGTTTCACGTCTTATGTTTAAGTCTTTAATCCTCTTTGAGTCGATTTTTGTGTATGGTGTAGGATACGGGTCCAATTTCATTCTTTTGCATGGGGATAACTGATTTTCCCAACATCATTTATTGAAGAGACTATTCCTTCCCCATTGGGTGTTCTTGGCTCCCTTGTCAAAGATTGGCTGACCATATTTGTGTGGGTTTATTTCTGGGCTCTCTATTCTGTTCCAAGGGTCTATGGGTCTGTTTTTATGCCATTACTGTACTGTTTTGATTACTATAGCTTTATAATATAATCTGAAATCAGAAAATGGGATGCCTCCAACATTGTTCTTCTTTCTCAAAATTGCTTTGGCTATTCGGGGTCTTTGGTGGTTCCATATGAATTTTAGAATTATTTTTTATTTTTCTGTGAAAATGCCAGTGGAATTTTGAAAGGAATTGTATTAAATCTATAGATTGCTTTTGGTAGTATGGAAATATTAACAATATTAATTCTTCCAATCCATGAACCAAAAAGTTCCTGTACAACAAATGAAACAATCAACAAAATGAAATGGCAAATTATGGAATGGGAGAAAATACTTACAAACTATATATCTGACTGGGAGCTAGTATTCAAAATATATAAGGAACTCACACAACTCAATAGCAAAAAAAAAAAAACAAGAAAAACACACACACACACAAATAAACTGATTAAAATATGAGCAGAAGCTCTGAATAGACATTTTTCCAAAGAAGACATACGAATTGCCAATAGGTATATAATAAGGTGCTGATCAATATCACTAATCATCAGGGAAATACAAATCAAAACCATAATGAGATATAACCTCACGCCTGCTGTTAGAATGGCTATTATCAAGGACACAAGGAATAGCAAGTGCTGGGGAGGGTGTGGAGAAACAGGAACCCTCACGCACCATCGGTGGGAATGTAAATTGGTGCAGCCACTGTGGAATACAGGATGGAGGGTCCTCAAAAATTAAAAATAGAACTACCCTATGATCCAGCAATCCCACTTCTGGGTATATATCCAAAGTATCTCAAAGAGCTATCTGTACTCCTACATTCATTGCAGCCTTATTCACAAGAGCCAAGATCTGGAAACAACCTAAGTTTCTGTCGACTGATAAAGATGTGGTATAAATACATATAATGGAATATTATTCAGTCATAAAAAAGGAAATCCTGCCATTTGCGACAACATGGATGAACCTGGAAGACATTATGTTAAGTGAAATATAGTCAGATCCAGAAAGACAAATACTGTATGATCTCGCTTGTATGTGGAATCTAAAACAGATGAACTCATAGTAACAAAATAGGATGTTACCTGTCGGGGGCTGGGGATTGGAATAGAGGGTGACATTGGTGAAAGGGTACAAAGTTTTAGTTATGAATAACTTCTGGATATCTAATGTACAGCATGGTGACTATAGTTAATAATACTGTATTGTATATTTGAAATTTGCTAAGAGTAAATCTTGAGTTCTCTCAACATGCACAAGAAGGTAATTACGGGAGGTGATGGATGTGTTAATTAGCTTCATGAGGTCATCACTTCACAATGTGTATGTATATCAAAGCATCACATTGTACATCTTAAATATATACCATGGTTATTTGCCAATTATACCTCAACAAAGCTGGAAAAAAATAGACTAATTGTTTATGTCCATAAAGGCTTATACTGCATGAATTTGTTTATATGAAATTCTAGAAAAGGCAAAATCATAGTGACAGAAAGAGATCAGAGATCACCTGGGGTTGGAGGTTGGGGATGAGGTTTGACTGCAAAGAGGCACGAAGGAACTTTGGGGGTGACTGGAAAGCTCTAAGTCATCATGTCAATTTGGTATACAATTACCAAAATCTATCAAACTGTACTCTGAAATAAAGCCCAATAAAGCTGGGAAAATAAGTTCCAGAGCACAGAGTGTGGCTACAAAGAGAGATGAAGAATGGGAGCCATTAATGCAATCCACCGGCAGGGTGGGGTGGAGATGCAGCGCATCCTAAGATCTGCCGTGAGTGCCTGAGCCCCAGGACAGGATGGCTTTGAGGAGGGTTGAGTCAGGCCCCTGCCAAGAGCCCGCCACCATGGAGTCTCTCCTCCCCTCTGGCAGGCACCCTCCGCCGTCCTGGAGCTGGAGGTCACATGCGTGCTGTAGGCAGGGGCTGGCTGGCTTGCAGGGGGCTCGGAGCTGGGGCGCACACAGCCCAGTTGTTACCTGGAAATCCAACGTGCTGAGGTCAGAAGGCTTCCCGCCTCCGCCCTCGTCCCCGGCAAGTGCAAACGCTGTGTGGACCCGCACAGACCTATCCCAGCCCTCTCCTCTGACAGATTCAAATAAACAAAACCCTTTGGGGGTCCAGAGCCCTGCAGGGTCCTCCTGCTCACCTGCCACCCGGACGTGCAGCCCCAGCTCCTCGCTTGCTCCTGTTTCCCACGCCCCGTGAGCAGGGCTGACCGCCGGCTCCTGCCTTTTGTGTTTCTGGCTCTGCTCCCGCCGACGCCGACTTACTCGAGCTGTGACGGTGGCCTCCCCGCCCCGGGTCCCCCTCGCTGCCTTGGGTCCTCGGATCACAAGCAGAAGGATGCAGAACAGTGGTGTCACCTGGCCTCCCCATCACCCCCGGGGCGAGAGTCCAGACTCGGCTTTATCGTTCAGCATTCCTTTACTTAGACCGCCCCCATCCCCTCCTATTCCTTGACTGACAAATACACCCACCTCACGCCTCCTTTCACAATGATGATGATATATTTCAAACATTCAAGAAACATATGTATATATAACAAGTCCTTCTGTGCCTACGACCCATGTTTAGGAGATAAAACATTTCAAATCGCTTGAGACCCTCTGGGCACCCTACTCAGAGGGCACCCCCCGCCTACCTGCCCCTCCCCCTCTCTGGCCGTGCCCACCACCTTGAACTGGGGCTTGAACATTCCCAGACGTGTCTCAGCCATTTTTCTACCTGTGCGTGTATCCCCCAAGCAATACCTAGAGTACTGTTCTGCGTGGCTTAAAACCTTATCTGTGTGATATGATATCATGGGCGTTTGTCTAAGTTTGGGTTCCCTTAAAAGCAGAGGCTAAGAGGATTTGGTGCAGAGTTTACGTGGGAGGTGAGGCCAGGGAGGCTGGGGAGGGACTTGGGGTGGGAGGAAAGGCAATGAAGGCTGAGCCGGCCAGGGGCGGCTAGGCAGCTGAGGCTGGGTCCTCGGGGGGCTCTGAGTCTGTAGAGCGACTCTCAGAGGGTCCGCTGAGGGCGGGGATGCTGGAGTACACATCCCCCCCCCCCCCCCAAGGAGGAAGGTCACCCCCGCAGGCAGAGAGGGTCCTCGGGGAGGGGTCAGTGCCTGGGTCGGGGGGAGCAGCAGGCAGGGGTGGGAGCTGTGCCTCCACCGAGGGCCCAGGGGGGCCGAGGGGATCCGGGCTGCTGCTCCATGTTCTCCTGCAGCTGGGTTTTTCCTTCCAAAGTTCTTTTCAAATATATTCATGTTCAGTGAAATGTAGCTCTAGTAATCACCCTCCCACACACTTTTTTTTAGGCTTTAAAAATATACATAACGGGGCTCCCCTGGTGGCGCAGTGGTTGAGAGTCCGCCTGCCGATGCAGGGGACGCGGGTTCGTGCCCCGGGCGTACCGCAAAAAAAAAAAAAAAAAAAAAAAAATATATATATATATATATATATATATATATATATATATACACATAAGGTACAATTCACCATTAGTGGCATTTAGTACCTTCACAATGGCATGCAGTCACCGCCTCTATCTAGTTCCAGAACACTGTCATCACCCCAAAAGGAAACCCCATACCCGTGTACCCATTAAACCATCACTCTCAATTCCCCCCTCCCCCGGCCCCTGGCAACCACCAAACTACTTTCTATCTCTATGGATTTACCAGTTCTGGACATTTCATATAACTGGAATCGCGTAATATGCAGCCTTTGGAGTCTGGCTTATTTCACCTGGAACAACATTTTCACCTGGACAACATTTGTCCATGTGGTGGCCTGTGTCAGTGCTTCACTCCTTTTAATGGCTGAATACTATTTCATGGTATGGATGGACCATGTTTTCTTTATCCATCTAACTCTTGATGGACATTGGGTTGTTTCCATCTTTTGGCTATTGGCAATAATGCTGCTATGAACATCTGTGTACACATTCTTGTTAGAACACCTGTTTTCAGATCTCTGGGCCATACACCCAGGAGCGGAATTGCCGGGTTCTATGGTGACTCTATGTTTCACCCACTGAAGAACTGCCAGACTATTTTCCACATCAGCTGCACTATTTTACACTCCCACCGGCAATGTACAAAAGTTCCGACTCCTCCACACCCTCACTGACACTTGTTATGTTCTGCATTTTTCATTTAGCCACGACATGGGTATGGAGGCTAGTATTCCCTTGTATGAATCCACCAACCAATCCCTCTATTCCTCTGCTGATGGACATTTAGGGTGTTTCTGATTGGGGTAGCTACAAACCACAGTGCCGTGAACACTCTCCCCCATGACAGCCTGGCTTGTGTGTCTTCATTTAACATTTTGTCCTATACCGTTCTCATTTGGGAAAATCTTTCCTACCCTTTCACATCCTTCCTGCCTGATGGGTTCATCCGAGGCAGTGTTCAGGGCGAGCAAGCACCCGTCACTTAGACCCACACTGTCCAATTCTGCAGCCACTAATTTCACATGGCTATAAGGTACTCACAATGTGGCCCGTCCAAACTGAGGTGGGCCATGAACGGAAAACACACACTGGATTTCAAAGATGTCATCTGAAAAAATGTGAAATATCTCATTAATAATAATAGTAATGTTCCGTATCAATTAATGATGTTGAGATGAAAATGTGTTAAATTAAAAATTTATTAAAATTAATTTCACCTGTTTCTTCTCACTTCATAAAAAGTGGGGCTACTAGAAAATTTAAAATACGTGGCTTGCATTTGTGGCTCATATTATATTTCCAGTGGACAGCACTGTTCTAGATTATTCATTTGCCCTGTCATGTGTTCCCTCACAGGGTTCTTTTCTGTTTCTTCACCCAGATTGTGAACTTCTTGAGAGACAGGCCAGGTCTCGTACACCTTTCTTTCCTCCAGCCCAGAGCAGCTTTGCAGATGGTGGGAATTTAGCAGAGTGATCTTTCCAAGAGCAGATCTGATCATGTCCACACTGTTTCAACACCAGCTCTGTCTTCCTTCCACATCTTTCAATGATTTCTGTTGACTTTAGGATAAAGCAAAACTCTTCAATGTGGCTGCAAGGCCCTGTGGGGTCTGGCCCCCACCCGCCTTTGTGTACCCCCTGTGCCCCGACCACCCTGGGCTTCTTTCCTCCTTGCTCCTGCCACAGGGCCTTTGCACATGCCAATCTCTCCACTGGTGATGCCCTTTCTTTCCTTCATCACTAGTACCTTCTATTCATCCTTTGGATCTGCGCTCAAACAGATTAGGCTGACTCTAATCAAGGCTCAGGACCACAGAGAGCTCCCGCACACCTAAAAATAGGCAAACTCCGCAATGCATCTTCTTGAGATAATTTGTATGTGCCCTGAGAATCCCTGGCCCTGTGGACCATCCAGGTAACACCCCTGAAACATGCTCCCCACACTATCTGGAGGAAGACACGTGAACTGGGGAATTCTACATCTGGGTCTCAAGTGTCTTTGAAATGAAATTTTGGTCCAAGAATAACACTGGTAACAAGATGCCTCATGTCAATTTTATGGGCTGCAAATACCTTCCAGTTAGACCATGAGGTAAGTTAAAGGCTTGAGCAGACCCCGAGAAGCTGGCCAGGGGGCAGAGAGAGCAGCCAGCGGTTTCCAGCTAGGACATGACCGGGGCCAAACAATCGCTGTTGTCCAACACTGGGACATCTGAGCCACTGTGGGGATGGGAGCCTCTCTGAGGCCCATACAGCGTGCCAGCTTTTGTTAGAATTGATGCCAGATTTCGCGTGGAGACAAAGGAAACTTTTCCCCTGAGGCCCAAGGGAAGACAGATGAGCTGCTTTCATATCTGTAAATGAAAGCAGGCTGAGAGGACATCACCCCAAATCAAGTCACGCAGCAGCACTGGGCCACCACAGCGCTCTGTGTCTCTCTCTTTTCACACTCCCTAATTTTTAAAAACGTTTAATTGAAGCATACCATATACATAAAAGTGTACAAATCAGATACATACAGTTCACTGAATTTTCATCAAGTGCACATACCCATGTAACCAGCACCTTCCTAGTTCCCCAAATGCCCTCCTTGGGTCCCGTCCCAGTTCTAATGTACACCCGATGCAACCACCATCCTTGCCTCCTGACTCTGCGGGGACGCATGCTGGCCTCTGACCTCCACATAAAAAGAATCAGACGGCACGTGCCCCGCCCTGTCCTGCTCAGCATCATGTCTGTGATTCTTCCATGCTGTGTGTAGCAGATGTTTGTCGATCTCACATACAGCACCTCACATAGAAACCCTATTTGTCCTGTTCACCTGTTGATGGATCTTCGGATGAGCCGCAGGCTTGGGGCTATTTCAAAGAGTCCTGCTCTGCATGTTCCAGTACGTGATTTTTGGTGAACGTACGTGACCGTTTATAGAATGACTGGATCATGGGGTAGGTGTATGTTGAACATTTTAAGAAATGCTCGACTGTTTTCCAAACGGACTGCACCATGTTGCATTCCCGCCTGCACCGTAGGAGAGTTCCAGTTGCTCCACAATCTTGCCAACACTTGGTATGGCTGGTCCTTTTCATTTGGACCAGCCTTCTGGGTGTGCTCCGATGGGTATGAACATTCAATATCCCTAATAAAAAAAAGCCCAAGGACTTGGAAAGTTTGGGGAAGGGCAAGACTACTTCCTTTGTGTGTGTTTGGGGCGTGGGAGGTGCAGTTAGAAAGATGCATAGGGCAGTTTTTCTTGTGTGTTTGTTTTTAATTCTTAGTTTATTTGAGCAGGTAATATACTCACATAGCTCAGACCTGGACAAGTATAAAAAGGATATGGTGAATAAGATGTGTCTCTGAGGAAAGCAGGACAAGCTCCCCCTGCTCTGTCCCATCCCCGGGCTCCCAGACCCAGGTGGTGGCTGTCTCCCTGGGGAGACCACCCCGGCGGGTCGGGCGAGCTCCCTGCAGGGCACCCTGCCACAGTCTCCCATCCTGATGGGAGCATGGGAGCCGTTCCAAGCCAGGGGAGGGCAGGCTCATTCTCAGCTCATAAACTTGCTCCCTGGCATTTACAGTCAGCGTTTGATCTTTCAAAGGAGTCCTCCTGACCGCTCACCAGGTTCCCCATTGTGCAGAATTATTTATGGTCTGTGCCACTTACTATTACTTTATGCACTTTATTTAGTTAGTTATTTATACAGGCATATATTTTTACCAACTTCATTTGGAACCAGGGTGATGAAAACGAAATAGGCATGAGTTCATGGGCCGAAGGAGTCTGGGCACCGCAGGGGCCTCAGGGGCTGTGAGCTGACAGGCAGCCCTGCTTTGGTCAGCTTCTCTGGGGTCCTCTCTCTGGCCAGTGGGGTGGAGAGCTGGGATTTGAGTGCCTGATCAAGAGGCAGGCTGGAAGTAGGACTAACGGCCTGGACTTTGGAGGTGAAGTGCATGGACTCAAAGCCTCTCCCTACTACCTAACTCTCTGTGCCTCAGTTTCCACAGCTGCCAAATGGAACCACCATGATGATTACACAAAGTGATTTATGTGAAGTGCATAGAGCAAAGTCTGGCATTCAGCAAGGGCCCTATAAGAGTTAGCTGCTATTGTTAACAGCGTGGATGACAGGGCTAATGAAATCATAGCTCTTAGGTGGCAACCCTCCCTGTTTGCCACACCTTTCAGTGCTAAGCCCGGGAAAGTCCCAGCAAACTGGGGCAAGTCAGTCACCCTACAGAGCCTTGTCATTGGATGAACCAGCTGGGACCCTTCTCTTTATTTCAACAGAAAGTCTAAATGAGGAAATAAATATTGATTAGGCATTCGTTCATTCAATAAACATTTATTAACTTCTGTCCTGTGTCAGGCACTGTTCAAGGACCTGGGAACACAGGAGAGAATAAAGCAATGTCCCAGCTGCCCTCATGCAGTTGACATTCTAGTGGACAAGGTAGGTAATGAGCAAACAAACAAATAAATATTATAACATCAGGTAATAGACAGCCGACACGCAAAGCTAAACACAGTGAAGGAAGAAAGCATGATGGGCGCTAGCTAAATAAGAAGGTTAAAGAAAGACCCTTTAAGGAGATGGTATTTGAGCAGAAAAATAAAGTTGGAGAGCAAGCCATGAGACTATCCAAGCAAAAGTCACAGCAGGTGCAAAGGCCCTGAGGTAGGGACGTGTTAGCACTGAAATGCTTTGAGAAGGCAATAGTTTGGTTGGTTTCATTTCAACCAACCTTAACCATCATTTGGAAGCCAATGCCAGGTGTTGTAGGGATAAGCAACATCAGTCCCATCCTTGGGAAGTTAGAGGCAGTGCTCAGGAAAGCTTACCTGAGAAAGAGCGTATGGCGTCATGAAAAGGACACTGCTCAGAGAGGAGGGGAGACTAGAGCCTCCTTGTGGATGCTGGGTGACCCTGGTCAAGTCATTTACCTCTCTGGACTTCTCTTTTCTCAGGCCTAACATAGGGAATCAGAGAAAAGTCCTCACTCTGAATAGGCCATAAGACCTGATTTTAGGATGCCACTTTAGAGGACACAGCAGGAGAGACTGTAGTTTCCTAAGAATGTGTGTCCCTGGCAGTCACTGAAGCTGGGGCAGGGCTGTGGATCTGTGTTCATGGCCCAGCTCAAAGGCTCCAAGCTTTCTCAGGTGGGCCCAAGGGTGGCTATGCCCATTTGAAAAATGGGATAATTGAGGCTCAGAAGGGGAAAGTAGCTTTCTTACTACCAAGATGCTTCTATTTGTTGGGGTCTCCTGGGCAGAGTAGAATAAATTGAAAGTTGGTTTCAAAAATCTCCTACTGAGAAAACCTGTAAACAAATATCCCATGGGCTTGATGCTCAGCTTCTAGATCTAGCACTTGCTGGTTCATCCAAAGCTGCTTTTTTTTTGTGAAAATTCATAGCTCTGCCTGTGTGTGAAGTGGGTAAGAAGTCTAATTTCCTGGCTTGGTTTTCACAATGGAATAGGAGCCCTGCCCCAAGTCAATTTGTTTTTCAGACAAACAGATCTGTTGTCTGTCATTGCATGGCCTATTCCTGGCTCTCCTTAGGGAGGTGAAGTGGGGCTGGCCGAGTCAATGATGTGCCCCATGATTCAAGGAGGGAGAGGCTGCCCCACCTACAGACCTTTTCCAGGGCAGAGCCTGTTTTGTACCATACACCTTTCACCTCATGGGTGCAGCTGATTGGACAGAGGTGACAACTCAGTGTCAGTGGTCAAGACATTAGCTGGTTGGCAGCCAATGAGGAAGCTGAGCATGAAGATTCTGCCCAAATAGGATAAATGAGACCAAAACGATCTTCCCTCTGGGGAATTTGAATTGGGAATGTGGAGAGGACTTGGTGACTGGTGACAGGAACAAAAAGGCACGAGGTTGAGAGAAGATGTGGGCAGGAGGGGCGGTAGAGAGCCATGAGCAAGACAAAGCTATGACCAAGATCACCTGAATAGAAGTCCAGGTTGTCTGAATGATAGAGAGAGGACACACAAGAAGACCCAGAGGGAAAAGTTGAAATAAAGAGAGCAGTTGAGTCGTGCCAGTGGATGTGCTCTGGAGGGAAGAGCCTCAGGTCCTGCAGCTGGGGTCTTTGCACCTGCTTGGGAATTAGGGCTTTCCAGTTCCCATCTCCAAGAGGACCCAATACCCCATGGTTGCTGCACATAGCTGTATAAGGTGTACAGTGAATGTCTTGGGAAGGGAGTGCCATACATAAGTGGCAGCACCTCCTGCAGTTGTTGTGCAGTGTACAGCATCTACAACTCTACATGACAGCCTTGACCAGGGCTCACATTCTGGGCATGAAACAACCAAATATCCTTTGTAAGTTTATTTACTCATTCATTCAACACATCATTTTTAGACATGTTTTAACTGCCTGGCACTGTTTAGGGCACTGGAGTAAGAGACACGATCCTGGGTCTCATGAGGAGAAGAGACAGAAAATAAACAAGTAAACAAGATAATTTCAGAGTGACAAATGCTATGAAGACAAAATGAAATAAAGTAATATGATGGAGAATGGCTTGAAGGTGAGAAGGGCTGCATTAATTACGTGGTCAGGGAGGGCCTCTCTAAGGAGGGGACATTTGGGCACAGATTTAAGAATAAGTAGGAGCCTAGCAATTGAAGAACTGAGGAAGGGGTGTTCTGTGTGGAGGAACAGCAGGTGCAAAGGCCCTGAGGCAGGAATTGCCCCAGACAGGGCCTGATCATATAGGGCCCTGTAGGATTTACTCTAATTGTGATGAAAAGCATTTAGAAGGCATTAAGCATTTATTGTAGCCTTGCAATGGTCATTACTTGAGAAAGCCAGTGTGGGTCCCTTTTCTTTGCAACTAAAATAGCTGAAGTAGCATGGTTTGCTGGAGTATTAATATCATTCCTCCACTCCTCAGAAAGGATCCATTTTTAGATCAAATGAGGTCACAAGGAGTCTTCACACATGCACCATGTCCGATTAGCTCCTTGAAGAATTACCTTCACCATACTGGCTTTGGTCCAAGATTATTTCAAGAAACCATCATAGGAATTCTATATTTGCATTTGCTCTAAAATGGTTGTACAGAGCACTGTAACTTGATATCCTTTATATGAAGCCCAATATAAGAAATTTATTTCAGAACTTGGTATCAGAAGTAAACTAAAGCTTTGCTGTTTACCTTCTTTCTCATTCTTTCTATAATGAGAGAGATGAGACTTCCTGTGTTTCCCTTTTTGACCTGGATACCAGGAAGCTCAGGGCTGAATCATATGCTTTATCATAGAAACTGTTAAACTTTGTAGTTGGCATAGTCACTCCCTCTTTCCGTGGACCTAACTTGCTGTTTCTGTTATACTAATCTTTTCAATTTTATTTTTTAAATGATATCCTTTGCTGTAAGCTGTCTCATTCTCTTTTGGAGAGAAGCGGGGAGAGATGTAAATAAAGGCTTTATTCAACCAAGGTGTAAGCATATGCAAAGTCTGGCTGACCTAGTTCCCCAAGTCGTAAGACTTGTAAGTTTAAGCATACCCACCTAGAGGGGTGGGCTAGGGAGGGTGGGAGGGAGAGACCTAGTTCCCCAAGTCGTAAGACTTGTAAGTTTAAGCATACCCACCTAGAGGGGTGGGCTAGGGAGGCTGGGAGGGAGACGCAAGAGGGAGGAGATACGGGGATATATGTATATGTATAGCTGATTCACTTGGTTATACAGCAGAAACTAACACACCATTGTAAAGCAATTATACTCCAATAAAGATGTTAAAAAAAAATTCAAGCATACCTAAAGAAAAACAAACACGAATTTCATTTCTTACAATTAGCTTTGGGGTTAGAAATGAAAACAAATATATCTCCTGGAATAGCTCATAATTCACCCATGCCCTGACATTTGCTGCTGTTTGTGAGCTGATACAAGCCCACTTTATTCCTAACACCACCCCCCTGCGTGGCGTCTGTGTCCCAGCAGAGTGACGTGACCCTTCTGAGAACGGTGGACCCAGCAAGCAGAACAGAAACCTTTTTCAATTAAAAAGTCACTCGTGCTCAGGCTGACAGCTCACCCGAGCTACCTCTGACAGACTGGTAACCCGTAATCTTTCCACTTTGCAAGGACGATTATGTTCCTTCAAATGGCAGCGTAATTAACCAGGTCTGTTACAGGCTCCCACATTTGTATAGTTTTGCTGGGATGTTTCTCCAGAGCTGGGGCCAGCCGAGACCCATCACTGTGCCTGCTAATGAGCCCTTGCCTGTCGGGCACCACTCACCAAGGAGGTGAGGCCATGGGTGGCATTTCCTCTGGCACAGCAGGGACAGGGACCCCCACCAGGCTGCCCCTCTCCTGCAGCATTTCAGTTCTCACCCACGGAGAAGAAAATAGCACAGCAATTCCATTCATAGTCCCAAGGCTGCTATCTTTTATCCTACGAATGCTCCCCCCGCTCCAAATTAAGCAGGCAATTAAGATTGAGGAATAGTCCAGCAAGCAAACCATTGATGTTTATGAGTTAAAACAGGCCAGTGGTTCTCAGAATGTGGTTTCCCAGCCCAGCATCATCTCTTGGGAACTTGACAGCTAGCTTCTCTAGCCCCACCCCAGAACTGCTGAGTCAGAAAATCAGGCTTGGCCTGGCGATCTGTGTTTTCACAAGCCCTCTAAGGGATTCTGATGCACGGTCAAGTTTGAGCATCACTGGAATGGAGTATAGCATCGTTGGTTTGTTAATTTTGGAAGGTTCAAGACCTGTTAATCTAACCCATGCACAGAGTCGAAATGAGGGTTCAGGAGGTACAGAAAAGCTTGAGCCTTAACTCTGGTCTTCAGCTTGCTTTATCCCATCACTTCTCTCTGCATTTGTTAAGAGAAGGAAAAGGCAGGGGAGGCAGGAGAAGGATTTGAAGGGATGGGGGGGCGGGGTGGAAAGGATGTCGAAGAATATGCAGCCATGTTTTAAAACCTCCTCAGACAATAAACAGAAAACAAATGAATAAACAAAAGAATTACTGATTATAGCAACTGCTATGAGGAAAGGAAAAAAAGAGGGGAAAGACCACATTTCATCAAGTGAGGTTCTCATCTAGGGTGATCATGCCCCCCAGGGGACACTTGGTTACTCTGGCCTCCTTTCTGTTCTGATTTATGTCTTTTGAAGGTCGCTCTAGTGGTTGGAAGGAGAATAAATGGATTGTGGGAACAAGAGAGGAAGTGGGGAGATTAAGGGGAGGCTGTCACTGCCACCCTGGTGAGCAGTGTTGGTGGCTTTCAGGAGAGGGCTAGGAGTGAATGCTTCTATCTGTTGGGGTCTCCCGGGCAGAGAAGAATAACTTGCAAGTTCATTTCCAAATCCCCTGGGCTTATGCTGAGGTTCTAAATCTAGCACTTGCCAGTTCATCCAAAGCTGCTCTTTGGTGAAAAATCATAGCTTTGTCTGTGTGTGACATAGATAGGTAAGAAACCTGATTTCCTTGTTGGGTTTTCACGATGGAATAGGAGCCCTGTCCCTTGTACACCTGCTACTCTGGTAGTAGCAGGAAAGATGGAGAAGGGAGATGTGTGATAGAAAACTTTCAAGGTTTCCTGATGTGAGGGGTGAGGGAGAGAGTCCCAGATGACTCCTGAGAGCAGCAGGGGTGGACATGAACCTATAAGGTAGCCCGTATGCCAGGGACTGATGTCTGGGGCAACAGATGAGGGGGACAAGATGAAGGAAACCTAAGAGTAGACCCCCTGGAAGAGAAGTCACTAGGATGTCCACAGCTCCTGATAGTTCACTCACTCCCTGAGGACTAGGAAACTCAGCCGTCCCCTCTGGAGCCTGGCATTCATTACCAAGTTTACAGACAGACCCCCCCCCAGGGAGAACTAGGTCCCCTTCACACGCCAGGGAGGGTGCTGAGAGCACCCCTGAGTTTCACCAACATCTGACACAGACTGGAGAGCCAGCATGGCTGTCTGGCGCCTGCAGAGACCATGGATGAAATCCAACCATCATCCGTCATCTGTAATATGTGGAGATTAGGAAGCCAGTGAGGGCTGTGAGTGTTTTCATATTCAGCCTGCAGCACGACGAGGCCCCCCTCTGGAGCCAACAATGGCGCCAGAAGAGCTTTCACAAAAAGATGTGAGTGAGCGAAATTTTCCATTCCTTTCATTGCCCTAAAATCGTATGTACAGGCTCTGGTCCACATCTGAACTTTCCAGAATAAGGTGATTATTGTTTTTCTTGGTTACCTGCTGCTCGGTCTCTGGGCTGGGCTTTTTTGGAATTTCTGTAGAAGAATTTGTAAGCACGTGTGACAATTCTGGTTTGTGGTGACAACAGATGTGCTCAGGAGAGAAAGTTCCATGCCAGGGGGTCCTCCTTAGCCCAAGCTGGGCATGTTTCAGAATCAAACCAAAAGCATCTCCCACAGGCCATTCAGCAGGCTGCCATTTATCCTCTGGGTCAAGTCCAGCCTGTGCAACTTTCATGTTATCATTCTCATGCCTTGGAGCCCAGAGAGGGTAAAGGGATTGTCTGAAGTCACACAGCAAAACAATCTACATACCTTCCTAATTCTAGTTTTCTGCACTAAGGAGGGAGGAATCCTTCCGCTCCAAGGAAGACATTAGTCAACTGTATTTTATATAAGTGTCTGGTAATAATGGGAACAGTTCAAAAAAGAATGAATTGCTTTTTGATTCACTGAGCACTTCCTTGAGGGAGAGCAAGGGTGTCACGGAGGGCAATCAGGGGTGTGCTAAAGCTGGCTCCCGCAGCTTGGTGAAGGCCATCCTGTGCCTCTCCCAATGCCACATGCGGTGACATCTCATGGGTACCTTAAGATCAGTCACACGGTGAGAGCATTTACACCATGGAAATTGGTAAATGCTACAAACCAAAGCTTTTCTTTTTTTTTCAATAGAGCCAGTTGTTCAACTAAATTTTACCAGCACACTCCTAGGACTAACTCATTCATTCATTCATCCATTTATTCATTCATCCCACAAACCCTGAGCAAGCATCTACTGTATGCTTGATACTGGGTGAGATGCTGGGTCTCAAAGAAATGAAGGAGAGTCTGCTTTTTAAAGAGATGCACATGGGAGGGTGGAAGGGAGACGCAAGAGGGAGGAGATATGGGGATATACGTAGCTGATTCACTTTGTTATAAAGCAGAAACTAACACACCATTGTAAAGCAATTATACTCCAATAAAGACGTTAAAAAATAAATAAATAAAGAGAGGCACAGTGTGGAAAAGTGTGTGGGGGGTAAATATCTGCCCCCTCACCTTCATTCAGGAGGCTCCTTATTTATTTATTTATTAGTTTGTTTGTTTGTTTATTTAGGCAATGACTAATGCTTGCAGGATCTTAGTTTCCCGACCAGGGATCGAACCTGGGCAGTGAAAGTGCCAAGTCCTAACCACTGGATCGCCAGGGAATTCCCCCCTTAATTATTTGTAAACAACAACCAAAAAAGTAGAACTGACAAGAGTTCCATTGTACTGCCCCAGCTACAGAAAGCCACCCAGCTCACCAAATGGATGTTTTCCCCCCCTTCTCCTCTTGTATCTTACTATCGGAAGAAAGAAAAGTCACAGAGTGAGCCCTCAGCTAGGGCACTGGGCAATGATGGAGGGCAAACTGACCTGGGGGTAATGTCACGATCTGAGTGTAATAATATTCAGTGAGCACTGATTCTGCGCTAGCACTGTACTAAGTGCTCTGCCTGCATTATTATCCCATGTGACCCCCACCACAGCTTGTGAGGTCAATGGAAAAGTGTATGATTGTAATCCATCCTGCTCCTCCCTCTAATTACCCCACTCCGCACCCTCACTCCAACCCCTCCATGGAAGAACAATACATTCCCATCCTGTTGAACTTAGGTGTGGCCATATGACACATTTCAGCCAATGAAATGTGATTATCAGGCATGTGTTTCACTTCCAGGTGAAAGCCTTAAAAGACAGTATGTGCTTTGTCTCATAATCTGTTCCCTCTTTCAGGAGGCTGGTAATGTTTCAGATTGAAGCTCCATCAGCCTGGTCCCGAATTGAGGATGAAATGGGGCGAAACTCTCTGCCTCCCCGGAAGGACGTGGGGTAAAAGCGAGAAATAATCCTTTGTTATAAGCAACTGAGATTTTTAGGGTCATTTGCTACTGCAGCATAACCTAGCATATCCTGAGCGATACAAGGGAGGTAATAATTCGTTTCCCCACAATATAAATGAGGAGACTGATACCCAGAGAGGTTCAGTTCTATTCCCATGCTCACACTGCTAGCAAAGTGTAGTACTAGAACTTGAACCCAAGGAGGCTGATGCCAGAATCTGTGCCATAAATTACGCCATGGAGCAGTGGGAAAGGAGTCAGCTGATTTTTAGTCCTAATCCTGATTGACACTTTGGGTCCTAGCAAAAACCTAAAACTCATTGCCCTGAGTCTCTTTCCAATCCACTATTCCTAAAACCCATGTTTATTTTAAAAGGAATTTATTCCATATGTTTCTGACCCTCCGTTACTTAAGCCACTCTAACTGCATTTGGACAGAGTTTGATATTTGGAGAAACTTCTGGGTCATCTTTCTTTTTTCTTCAATAAGAGAAAGTCAGATGTTGCCTAGAGGCAAAGTGGCCCAAGCAGGCTCCTGAGGGTGAGACCGACAGTAGGGTTGCTCCACTCACTTCACCATCCACTGCAGCTTCAGAAATGAGGGGAGAAAAAAAGAGTATTTTCAGACAAATTCTAAGGAAGCCAGAGTTATAGTAGATGGCTAAAGGATCACACATATTTTGCAGGGCCATGGGGAAAATGTAAATTTGCCTGGAGCTGAATTCTTGTTTGTTGGTCCCATGAAGGATGTGAGATCTTTATCCCTGACTGTCTTTTAAAAAAACAAATGGAGGGTGGGAGAGGATGAGGATCAGATGAGGGCATCCTGAGTTGAACAGTGGCCCCTCAAAAGGTGTGTCAACATCCACACCCCTGGAGCCTGTGAATACGACCTTATTTGGAAAAAGGATCTCTGCAGATGTAATTAATTTAAGGATCTTGGGATGAGATCAGGCTGGATTATCCAGGTCGACCCTAAATCCAGTGACAATTGTTCTTATAAGAGAAAGGCCTGGGGAGATTTGAGACAGAGAAGAGAAGCCCGTGTAAAGATGGAGGTGGAGCCTGGAGTGATGTGGCCACAAGCCAAGGAACAGCAGGAACCACCAGAGCTGGATTCTCCACTAGAGCCTTCGCCAGCAGTAAGGCCCTGCGGACGCTTCGATTTGGGCCCAGTGATACTGATTTTGGACTTCTGGCTTCCAGGACTGTAAGAGAATAAACTTCTGTTGTTTTCAGCCACCAAGTTTGTGGCAATGCCTTATGGAAGCCCTAGGGCAGTAATACACAGGGCCTCTTTACATTCTTAAAACGTACTGAGGATTCCCAAAGAGCTTTTGTTTTCTACGTACACTGTGTCTGTTGATACTCACTGTATTAAGAATTAAAATTGAGAAATTTAAAAAAACCCTATGTATTAATTCATGTAAAAATAACAATAACCTATCTATTGCATGTTGACACAAATAATACTTTCTTTTCAGAACAAATAAGCTTTTCCAAAACAAAAGCTGCAGTGAGAAGGGTGGCATTGTTTTACACTTTGCAAAGTTCTTTAATGTCTTTCATTTCTTTCTAGTCAAAGAAAATCTAAATTTCTTGAATCCAAAGAAAGCTGGATTCTTACCTCTGCTTCTGCATCTAATCTGTTGCCATACGTTGTTTTGGTTGAAATACATGAAGAAGATCCTGCCGCACACAGATAGGTTGTTGGAAGGAGAAAGCAGAATTGTAACAGCCTTCTTAGATAATCGTGCATGTGTTGTGCAGCCTCTGGAAGGCTCCACTGCACACTCATAAGAGAATGAGTGCAGCACAGGCAATTCTCTTAGCGCTATTACAAAAATGGTATTGACGTCATGGACCCCAGAAAAGAGTTCCCTCAAGGGTTCCCTGGACCATACTTTGAGAATCAATGCCACAGAGGCAGGAAGGAAAAGGATAGAGAAGAAACCAAGATTCTCCTACATGAGCTGGGTGCGCCAAGGGAAGAAAATGGTGCTGGCTTGAAGTCAAAGCCCTCCTCACCCTCCTGCCACGGAAGAGTGCAGGGCAGGCACGGAGCCCCAGCCAGTGGGGAGGGTGTTTTTCCTCCAGCAGTTCTGGTGGAGAAAGTCCTCGGTTTTTGTTTTGGCACCAAGACTAATGAGCTAGGCAAGCTTCTGTTACACGTGGCAGGGCAGCCGAGGGTTCTGAGCCCAGCTGAGACCTGCATCCCAGGTCAACATGGCGGCCTGGAGTTCCCTCCAAGACAAAGCAGGGTGACAACACCTGCCCCCTCCTCCACAGAATTAGCAAGAGGGCCGCTGTGATACACAGGTGAAAGCACATTCGAAAAACGTGAACGTTTCCCCGCATAGATGAGGCTCCCATTTTCAATCTGCAATAAGTGGCATCAAGTTTCCTGGTTGGTTTTGGTGTTGGTTACTTTGCTTCTCTGGACAAATCACCAAGCCATTCTACCTTGGTTTCCTTATCCATAAAATAAGGCTGGTGACAAATCATCCTTTCTCCTTCCTCTTGCAACAATCCAATGAGATAAAATATGTTGAAGTGTTTTGAGGAAGTGAAGACAACAGAGAAATAAAAAACCCCTCCTTCCCTTCTTTCCGGAAACATGTGTGGAGCCCCTAGCACATAGGTGCAGTGATACTGAGTGAGTACCAGGTGCAGAGTTGAAATGTATGCAAATGACATGAAAATAGAGACCTCCCACAAGCCCAGTTTTTCCACCTGGGAGTCCTGGCTTTCACCCGGCTGTCTGAGGCAAATTAGCAGAAGCATCACAATAACATGCTCTGCCAGAACAATCCTACCCATCCCAGCGACCCAAGATTATGCTCACTTGTAGTTCTGTTGCATGGGTGTTGTCAACCCTATTTGTGACGTGGGATTCATGTTGGAAAAGCGAGAATCAAGTTGTGACAAGATAAGGATAGATCAGCCTCAGCTCTGGGGACTGGTGTCTCTGACGAAGCTGTGGGCAGTAAGGGGAAGAGGGAAATATGGCCAAGCCAGCTTGCCTCTCCGTCCTCACATCCAGAATTAACCTGCTCGGAATCCTGTCTCTGCTAAAACCTGTCTCAGGCTCCAAACCTTTAACAGCAACAGCACTAAAGAAGAGAGGAGAGGGGATCTCCAGTTTTCCCACATGGGTGGCTTTCCAGATCTCAGGTTGACCTGGATCTGGCTATTCAGCATCTCAGCAAACCCTCTCCCAACCCCAAACCTTCCAATGACCTCCCATCAAATTAGCATGTGGAAGAATCCAACTCAAGCCCTAGTGGAGCTGGTCTTGTGGGATCAGCATATTGATTACAAGGAAATCTGACTGTTTGGGGGTGGGGGGGGTGGGGAAGCTGGCCCTAATGAAAAGGTTCTTTAGTAAAAGAAAAAAGAAAAGAAAGACGGGAAAGGACCCAGAAAATGCCCAGAGGTCAATCCACCCATGAATCAGAGATCCTCCAGAGTGAAGACCCAACAGTTTTAGGAAAGAATTCTAATCCTTTCAGGATCTTTGACTGTGTGCCAGGCACTGTTCTAAATGCTGTACGTGTCTTACCTAATCTATTCCCTGAGCACAGAATTTCCACTGCTGCATTAACAAGGATGTGATCACAGCGGGGCAAGGAGCAGACCAGGGTAGAATTCCCAAAATAAAGAAATTCAAATCATTACAGAAAACAGTACACATGAGACCAAAGATGCAGAGAACTGATAAAATGGAAGAGCCTAAAAGCACAGACAAAGATTCAGGAAGAAATTTACAGAGGTAAGAACGGGAGAAAGGATGAAAGTTCTTCAACCTCCCAAGTAGAAAAGACAGATTTCTCTCAAAGATGTCCAAAGCAGGATATTTCTGGGGACCCTCCTGCTGCAATGACCAAATCAGAAGTCAATCTTCAAAAACAGTAAAGAAAAAAAAAAAAAACCAGAGAAAGTGATGATAGCTAAGAAAGTGGTCTGCCTTGCATTATTCAAATGTGACTGCATTAGAAGGATAGTCTTTTTTTTTTTTTTTGCGGTACGCGGGCCTTTCACTGTTGTGGCCTCTCCCGTTGCGGAGCACAGGCTCCGGACGCGCAGGCTCAGCGGCCATGGCACACGGGCCCAGCCGCTCCGCGGCATGTGGGATCCTCCCGGACCGGGGCACGAACCTGTGTCCCCTGCATCGGCAGGCGGACTCTCAACCACTGCGCCACCAGGGAAGCCCTAGAAGGATATTCTTACCCTAGCAGACTTTCACAAAATTTACCACCTAAGTACCATTTCATCAGACATCAGTGGAGAAGACATTGTCAAGAACTCCAAGGACTAAAGAAAGGGGAACAGAATTTTTAAAACGCTTGCTGTGCTAGAAAAGTATGTATGAAGACCTGAGTAGTTTAGACAGAATAATGTAAACTGGGATGGAGCATTTTGGGGTTAAGATGGTTGATGGAACATATACATCTAACTTTGTTCCCTCCCAAAACCTCACTAAAACTACTAGAAAGGCAGTTTTTTGGTTTTGGTTTTGGTTTTGGTTTTTTAGAATCTTAAACCTTCAAGGAGGGGAGGAGGGAACAGCAAGAACATTTTGGAAGTCGAGAGGTGGATGGATGAGTCATAACTGACTTAGACTCAAAAGAAGCCAGATCCTCAACCAACAATGGGAAAAGCTGAGAACAAAAAAGAGCCTACTTCTTATGGGTGATGTTCAAATGCAGGTATTTGCCATTTAAACATACTATTTATAATTGAAAACAGAAAGTTCACAAGTAAAAATCCTTCTAAGAATGTGAGACTGAAGAAGCCAACTAAGAGAAAACAAAATCAATTAATCAACAAAAAAGCAAAACCGTTATAACAATAAATGTAAATAGTCCAGATTCATTCATTAAAAGCATAGGGTTTGAAACAGGTTGTTCACAAGAGACACAAAAAGCAAATAGGAAAGGCAGAATATAATGGCAAATGATTTTCAATCAAATTCATATAAAAGAAAAGGGATTAATATGCAATAATGTAATGTATAAAGCAAAATATTTACCAAGATAAAAACTGGTTATTATTAAAAGTTATAGTTTGTAATGAAATCAAGATAAGGATTCATAAACTATCAACTAAATAATGATAGTATAAAATGAATAGAATAAAAACTAGTAGTAATACAGGGACAAATTAATAAAAGGGAGTATGTTTAAAGATCTGCAAGTTCATGGATAAACAAAGGAAATAAACAATAAATCGGCTGCACAGACTTGCCAAACTTATACCATATAAACAAGAATTAGACCCTCTTTTGAGAGTTCATTGTTCTTATATAAAAATTACCCACAAAGACTCAATTTGTGCAACAGAAAGAAATATGTATGTTCAATGCAGCATCATCTATAAAGTAAAAACTTGGAAACCATCTTCATGTCCCATCTGCATGAGAAGAATAGTTTCATAATTCACGGTCTAGCATCATGGTGAAATATTATGGAGCCATACAAGGTCATTTTGAAGACCATGTGGAAACAAGGGAAAATGTTTGCCATGCCAAGTTAAAATGTATGAATAGTTTTAAAAAGTATGAATACAGGGGCTTCCCTGGTGGCACAGTGGTTGAGAGTCCACCTGCCGATGCAGGGGACACGGGTTCGTGC
>NC_041232.1:19866883-19903655 GCF_002837175.3 Physeter macrocephalus | reverse complement strand
AGCCTGTGCTCCGCAACGGGAGAGGCCACAACAGTGAGAGGCCCGCGTACCACAAAAAAAAAAAAAAAAAAAAAAAAGAAAGTATGAATACAAAATGTTATGGACAGTATTATTTCATAGTGAGTGAAAGAAAATGTCCCCAAATAAAATTAGTTTTATATAGGGTGATCAGATTATTGTGGCCCTTCTATATTAATATTATCATTATATTGGTTTTCAATTAAAAATAGATACAACAAGATAGGTCAAAATAAGAGAAAAATCAGGGGAAAGAAAATAGGACTTTCTTACCAGATCTTGTATTCTGTCAGTAGGTTTTTGAATGTTTTATAAAATCCCTGGGGGTGGATAAGGTTTTGGCACAAGGGATAATCTGAACGTTTTTATCTCTTGGATAGGGTCAAAACTTGCTGATAAATACTCCTTTGGGACAGAAATTAAATGATTTAGTAGATCCCAAACCAAGAGGTACAAATAGGAGAGATCCGTTTCCTCCAATCCAGGGACCCAAGTAGCTTGGGGATCCTTCCAAGCTAATATTCTCAGGCTGCTCCTGTGTATCCCGCTATGTGTGTGTGTGCGCGCGTGGGCCCAGACAGGAAAGCATCTCTGTTTCTTTGCATCCTCTGCCCCTGATCAAGGTCTGTTGTTCCATCCCCGCCTAAGCAGCTCATCTTGTATTCCATGTGGCAGACGTGAGTTTGATGCACACAGAGAAGGTTCCCTGGAACTGTTGACCCATTGGGAAGAGATTACAACTTTCCAGTGAAGACAATGAGAAATGTTATTTCTGGAAAAGGGAGCCTGTGAATATTTTGACATTTTTCTTACAAGGTTATGTTCTCCAAGGACAGTAAAGAGGTGAAGGGGTAAGAGGAGGAAAAGAAACAGATGTTTGGCACCCCCCGTTTCTTGGAGCGATGTTTAAAACCCTTTCTCTATTCTTGTGAGAAATTTTGGAGTCTGACGAATCGTCAACCTCTTTGAAGGGGGACTCGGTTTTTTGCAAACAGCCTAAAGTAATTCAGAGCTCAGTGTAGTGAATAAGTGTGGTAATTTATCTTGTTAATGATGTCATTATTAAAGCAGGTATAGCTCTATAAGATGGATTTTCATGCGTAATTTATAGGCTGCCTCGAAAAGGAATTTATAAAGATAATATTAATAGCAGAGCCATTGCCGGAATAAGCATAGAACAATCCAAGGTCATGCTTTTGAAGGAAAACACTTGTTTGAGTTAAAAGACTTCATATATTTGTTCAAAAAGTATGGATTTATTATTTTATAGGTTATTTCATCCTTTAAAAACAGAAAAAAAAAGGCTATCGGTTTTTCTCTAATTTTAAAAGCGATACGTGGAAATCATACGTTGAAAAATACAGAAGAGCGTGAGGAAGAAAATAAGATTCCCACACTATCCTCCAGAGATATTCATAGTTGAAACGTTGGTGTGTATCACTCCACTTTTTTTCACTTACAGACTTTTTATTGGGAGGTAGATCTTAAAATTTAGACAGCCGGGGAAGCGACACTTCCTGCACCTTGATCCATCTATCGGTGGGATGGCGTAAAATTCCTCCACGGCCACCTTAGGTGGCCCAAATTGCATGAAGATCCAGAGCCTACATGGTTAGGGATTTAATTAATCCTGAACGGAAGGTTCTAGAAGAATGCAATTAGCACCAAATCATTGGGAGGAAAAATTGGTTACGGGAGGAGTGTCTATATACCAGTGTTGACCCATAGAACTTTCTGCAGTGATGGAAATATTCTACCTCTGTGCCATCCACTGTGGTAGCCACTTGCCCCCCTATGGCTCTTGAGGCCTTGAAATATGGCCAGTGCAACCGAGGAACTGAATTTTAAATTTTATTTAATTTAAATGTAAAGAGTCACGTGCAGCTAGTGGTTCCTGTATTAGCACAGCTCAATGCAAATACCCAGGCCTGAGATAGCAAAGAGGAACGTTGGAAAATTATTAACTTGGGGATTTGTTTTCCTGCTGTAGAAGCTCCCCCCTTTCAAGTAATTTAACCATGAAAACATGCCTTCAAGTTCCCTTCCGACAGCTTTGACAGATCAAAAAGATTTTTACTTAGAGCTTCTGTTCATTTGGACTTCATAAGCGCTGGATTCCCCAAGTTGGACTCATTAGTGCTTAAGAAGTTTAAACCCACTGAGAGAGAGAGGAAACAAAACGAAACAAAAGCTTTAAATATTTCTAAAAATGTACACCAGCTTCAGTTCAAACAGACTATTGAAATATCCAAGTGACAAGGATGGTATCCAAAGCCGAATATTGGTGGCGTTAAATTCTTGTTTTGCATGAATCTTTCTGATTTTCCTTACGGGGGTTGCCTTTCATTTCCTTTGAAAGAAGAACAATGCTTAGAGGAAGAACAAAGCCACATCTTTCTTTAACTGGACCGCTTTTCTGGGTTTCGTGGACGAGTTAATAAGGAATTCAAAGCCAAAGGAAATGAGGCTCAGATCCCAAATGTCAACCTAGAACTATGTTCGCCTAAAACATTTCTTTGTGGGTTGAGGGAACGGGGATAGTGGGTGATGGCTCAAAGGGGAAAATTGAGACCGGTCCCCGGTTCTTCGGCCAGAAGAAATGCCTCAGAAAATTCACACGGTTTGGTTGAAAGTGGGTACTGAGTATAAGTGCGGCACCTGCTGTTCTTAGAGCCTTTTAACATACCTTGCTGAATTATCCGTGGTTGGTCTCAACAGCCTCACTATCCTCTGAAAATGAAAAAGAATAAGAAGGTCAGAAAAGCCGCGTAAAGTAGACAAGAGGGTCACTTGGATTCTAAGTCCGAGAGAAAGTTGAATCCAGGCATATGACTTTCCACTTTCTGTGTGTTCTCCCGGTGCCTGAGAGGCAAATGGGGGTATTGATCTGAATCCGTGGTTGGTTATATATAGGAGGGAAGCTGGCGGAAGCTTTATTTGTGGAGGGGATGGAAATGAACTTGGGATAGTTGGCCGGCCTGGGTTTAGAAGTTGCTGAAGTCGATAGATTTCTGGTGCCACCTCAGAGGACTTTCCAGTGGGCGGTGTGTATTCTGCACCAGGCCACGTCACACAAGGTGACAGTCTCTGTTTGCAGGGCAGAGGCCGAGGTCTCTAGAGCAGCCTGGGCAAAGCCCCAGGAAGTCAGGGCTTCAGGTCAGGACACAGTTGTTCCGTCCCCAGCCTAGCTCAGGGCAAATCAGGTGACTTCTTCAGGGCCCCAAAACCTACCCTACCCCCTTCAGGTAACTCTCCGGGGTGCTTGATAAGGAGATCCAGAAGATGGAGAGGTGTTTTTTTTTTTTTTTTTCCCATAGAAGCAGCATCAGCAAGTGCAAATGCTAAAGCATATACCTCTAAGCCAAGTTTATAGCATTAAGATTAATTAGAGAGGGTTTACCCTGTTAACTTGCAAATTTTACACTCTAAGATATTTATGTTAAAGAAATTCCAAATAACAATACCTTAAATAATATAAACATATACTAGAAATCTGCAGTCAGGTAATTTAGGATTGCTGAGTTACCCCATGATATCAAGGACCTATACTCCTATCTTGTTTCTCTGCCATTCTTTGCACTGGACTTCCTCCTCAAGATACAAAATGACTGCTTAAGCTCCAGCCATCATATCCTTATTCTAGCCAGCAAGAAGGAAAGAACAAATATCAGAGTGCCCTCTCCTTTGAAAGATACTTCCTGAAAATTACACATAATTCTTCCACTTGAATCTCATTGGCCAGAACTTAATCACTTGGCCACATCTAACTGCAAGGGAGGCTGGGAAATGTAGTCTTTATTTCAGATGGCCATATGCCCAGCTGAAAATCAGTTCTTATATTGGTGAAAGTGATACTTTCTTACTTCCAAGGCAATGTCAAAGATGCACCTTCCACTTGGCTTTCTTTGGATGCTTGCTCTTGGGAACCAGCTGTCATGCTGTAAGGAAGCCCAAGCAGCCATGTGGAGAGGCTACATAAAAGTGTCCCAGCTCATAGTGCTGGCTGAGGTTCCAGCCAAGAAGCAGCATCAACTCATAGAGGCATGAGTGAGCAAGACTTCAGGTTATTTCAGAACTGAGTCATCAAGTCACTGCCAAACTTTAAGTCCCCCCAAGCTGGAGCCCCAGATGTCATGGAGTAGAGGTAAGCTATCTTCCCTTTAATTCCTTGAACCACTAACTTTGGGGTGGTTTGGTCCTTTTTTTGTTTGTTTGTTTGGGTTTTTTTTGCCATAGCAAGCGGCTTGCAGGATCTTAGTTCCCTGACCAGGGATTGAACCCAGGCCACAGCAGTGAAAGCACAAAGTCCTAACCACTGGACCACCAGGGAATTCCCTGGGGTGGTTTGTTATGTAGAAAAAGTAACTGGCACAGAGGGCTACAGAGTTTGGCGATTTTTCTGTAAGTGGCAGATGGAGGACTAAAATAGGCAAGGAGGCCACTGCGGCCTCTCCCCTAACACCAGGCCCATTTCCATCCCTCCCTCCAACGGAGTAGGAGCTGCTGATCTGATCACAAGCACTGACTCAGCTAACAACAAAGTTGATGTTAATTCCTTCTCTGATACCATATCCTATGTGTATAGCAGCCCGAGAGCACAACACCCATGGATAGGAGAGGTGGCTCCCAGGACACGATGCAGACGTTCCTGGTTATAAGTCCAAGTAACATCATAAAAGTCTTTACTTCTTATCAAGTGATTTTGTCAGGGTGTGTCTTACATGCATGTCTCTCTGGCGTAAAGGATGGGCTTACTGATTTAATGCAGGGTGTGGGAGGAAGGGGATAAGACTAGAGGTGGGGACACAATTAAGGGCTGCTGCTCTGCCCAGCTGAGAGGCTGAAGGGTTTCCAAATGTGAGCAGTGTTAGAAAGGAGGTTGGAAAAATATTTTGGAGGCAAAGTTAGAAGAGCTTAGATATAGGCTGGATTGGGGGTGGGGATTAGAGGAGAGTGAAGGGTTTTGGATAATTCTGATATTTCTGGCTTGGGTAGGCAGCTGGTGATGCCATCAACTGAAATTGAAGTTTGGGAAAGTTGATGACTTTGTTCTGGGATAGGTTGAGTTATGTCCAGCCAGACAGGTGGAGATGTCGTGTGTGTGTGTGTGTGTGTGTGTGTGTGTGTGTGTGTGTGTGTGTGTTTAGGTGGGATTCTTCATCTGGGGAGGGAGGAGGTCAGATGTCTACTTGATGGCCTGAATCATACTTGTGATGATTTAAGAGAATACATCAAAGGCTTGAGGAAATATAAGTGCCACTTTCAAGGGTGGCTCAGCACATCCCTAGGCTGCTAGCAGAATTAGGGAAGTTAGGAGTTGGGGTGGGAATGGACAAAACAGCTCTTCCTATCCACACCTCCCTATACACAGCCCTGGGCAAAGTCACTTTGCAGCTTCTCCCCTCAAGAAGTAGAGTCTATTTCCTCTCCCTTTGATTTGAGCTCAGCCATGTGACTTGTTTTGGCCAACAGGACACGGTGGAAGTGATGGTATTAGCCTGCAGGAGGAAGAAAGACTTATGGAACTGAATCACGTCATCCCAACTGAAGCCAAGTTCAACCAGCCAACCCCCAGCTGATGTATCAGCTGCCCACAGATACACAGAGGTCAGCTAAACCCAGCCCAAATCAGCAGAAGTGCCCAGTTGACCAACAGAGTCATGAGTCATAACAAATGACTGTTGTTTCAAACCATGATGTTTTGGAACGTTTTGTTACACAGCCTGTATAACTGATACAACGACTCTAGGAAATAAGTGTGTGTGTGGGGGGGTGGTTCTGTAACATACAGCTTGTTTACTTGGAAATGTTATACACAAAAAGGATAAGCCAGCTATGTGCAAAAGCATTAGTCATCCTTTCCTTGCCACCTTCTTTCATACTCCCAGGACTTTGGTGATATCATCTATTTCTTGGTACCAGTCTCACCTGGGCACCTCAGAATTGAAAGGACAGAATGGTTAGTGGAGGTTCTCAACCTCAGCGTCACTGACACTTTGGGCCGGGTGATTCTTTGTGGGGGGGTCGTCCTGCGCATTGGAGGATGTTTAGCAGCATCCCGGCCTCCACCCACTAGATGTCAGTAACACGTCTCCCCCCGCAGTTGTGACAACCAAAAACGCTTCCAGGCATTGACAAATGTCCCCTGGCGAGTAAAAAAGATCACCCCCAGCTGAGAACCACTGGGCTAAAGGATTCCAGAAAAACCATATGACCAGCCCTCGTAGAACAAATTGGCAAACCAAGGCCCCCCAAAAATATGCCAATATGGCTGCTACAAGAGCTTCACGCACTCATTCACTCATTCTTGCATTCACAAGCAGTCGCTGCATGCCTGCTGTATGCTGGCTGCTGTACCAGGGGCTGGAGACCCCAGGCCCCGTCTGGGGGAACTCATAATCCAGTGGAACACGACCACTAGACAAGTGCAAGCCCTGAGAAGTCATAAAAGAGGCATTTAATGCAGGTTAGTGGGAGGCATTCAGGGAGAACTTCCTGGAGGAGGTGGCTTCTTAGCTGAATGTTAAACACTGAGTCACACTTCTTTCAGATGAAAAGGGGAGTGTTTAGAGCACATGAGCAGGTTCTGTAGGGAACTGGGTATAACTGGTGTGTGGAGCAGCATCTTCAGGGAAACACGACTTATTGTCCTTGGGAGCTGTGATGATCCAACCACTCCCAGCCACACGTCCCTTCCCACGAATCTGCCACAAGACAGAAAGCAGACTCGGGCATCTAAGTCTCTGCAACAGAGCTGAGCCAGGCCCCGGGGAGGGCTTTGCCCAGCCGGCAGGGTTCAGGCAGAGGACAGAGGAAAACAAGGCTCTACTGTGGGTCCTGCCGTGTGGGAAGGCCCCGCCCAGCTGCTCCTAAGGGCTGGCACAGGGCTGCATCTGAAAGACGTGAAAAGCAACATTGTGGACGGCCGGGCAGGAGGGGCTCTGGGCGCCTCACATCCCTGCCTTCGTCCTCCCTTGATCCAAAAGACCCATCATGCTGAAAGAGAGTCTGACACCCTTGCACCCCAGCTCCGTCTCCAGGTAGGTAAACAGAAATACCATTCATTCAGCAAATATTGACCAAGAGCCTGTGTACACAAGGCCCTGTATTAGGTGCGGCTGAGAGTATAGTCTCCAGGTTTATTGGGAGGCAGGCTGATAGTACAGGGCATTCAATAGTAACTTCCAGGAAATATTTATTGTGCATCTGTTATGTGCCAGGCACTGTATTAGGAATCCGATGTTGAACAGACCCTGAAGTTTCCTGGCATCACGGCACTTACATTCCAGCCAGGGGAACAGACAGTAAACCAGTAAATCAATAAACAGGATCATTATTAGATAGCAGTAAGTACCTCTCAGGACACAATGAAATGCCTCATTATCTCATTAGAAGGATTTGAACGCCAGAGAGTTTCAGTGGGAGGGCCACAGACAGCTTCTCTGATCAGGTGACAGGTGGGCTGCAACCAAGGGGATTTACTCATTCATTCAACCGATGTTTATCGGGCACTACCCAGGAGCCAGGCATTGGAATATATCAATAAATGAAATTGACAAAGACCCCTGTTCTCAGGGAGCTAGTATCCTGGGGAGTGAGGAGAACTAAGGAAATAAAAATTACTTCATGAAAAAATTATCTTACGTGTTAGCTCATTCATTCAACCGATGTTTATCGGGCACTACCCAGGAGCCAGGCATTGGAATATATCAATAAATGAAATTGACAAAGACCCCTGTTCTCAGGGAGCTAGTATCCTGGGGAAGTGAGGAGACCTAAGGAAATAAAAATTACTTCATGAAAAAATTATCTTACGTGTTAGAAGGTGATGAAATGCAACGAAACAAGAAAACGTGGGCCAGGAGAAATGAGACTGCAGTGCCAAGGCTAAGGGCTGGGGTGGAACAGGGTAGGGTGGGGAGGGGCTGGTCAGAGTAAACCCCCTCCGGGTGACATCTGAGCCCAGAGACAAGGGACGGAGCCACATGAATATCTGGGGAAATGTGTCCCAAGTGAGCCCAGGCGACTCACAGAACTGTGAAGGTAATAGCAAATTGTTTTTAGCCACCAAACTTGGGGATGTTTGTTACGCAGCAGTAGACAACAGGAGAGCTAAAATAAGCTCAGTACCTGGCCTAGAATCTTTCCCACCTCCAACTCCTTCCGCTGTGCTAGGCTACGTCAGCTCTCTGTTGCACGTGAGCAAACACCTAAAAGTCTCAGGTCAAATTTCCTCGACTGTTTCCTCATCCCTTCCGATCTGCTGCAGCATCTACTTCCTGAGCCCATGTTCCTGACTGGGTCAGCATCCAGACCTGTCCCACCTCTGCAGTGTCCCCCTGGTGGCCATCACCTCTGCCTCCCTGCCCCCTCATTGCTTCAGTTTCTTCTTTTTCGGACCTTTCACCTACCCCTTGCAAGGCCCTCAGAGGCTTAGCAACACTTCTCCTGTTGGTCACACTTTGTAAACCTTCACTGATCTCACCTCTTTTTCCATGCTCACCGCCCCCTCGAGACGAGCCTTCCTCATTTCTCCCTGGGTTATTGTAGAGACATCCGTCTGTCTTCAACCCTCGCAGTCTGGCTTTCTCACAGCTGTGAGTGTGTACTCTCTAAGGCACAGGTGTGGATCCCCGACGGGGTACAAACACCAGTGCATCCCTAAGGCCCCCCCACAAGACGCCCTTCCTACTGTTCCTGCCCTCGTCCCGCTTCCCCACAGAGGCTGTGGTTTCTCTGAGGACCCAGAGGTCCCCAGGCGGGTCGGCCTTTCCCATTCGTTCTCACATTTGCACCAGACAGCCCCTTGCCTAGATTCCCTTCCCCCACTTTGTCCTGGGTGCATGCCTTCCCCTCATCAAACATCACCTCTTCTGAAAAGCCTTCTCTGAGATCACCAAGGAGCATTAGGATCCCCTAAGCAGAGTTGCCAATGCATCTGCGTTATAGTACTGTCCATGTTGATTTGTCCCTGCTCTTTACTTGTGAGTCTATCCCATTAATCAGACTGTGAGCACCCTGAGGACAGAGCTCCTGCCTCATCCATCCGTAGCCTAATGCGGCGCCCAACACAGGGTAAAGATTTATCTGAGAGGTCAGCAAAGCACAGCCCACAGGACAGATCCAGCCTGCCTGTCCCACTGCCTGTTTTGTATGGCCCGTGAGCTAAGGATGGATTTTACAGATGAACATTTGCCATCAATCTGGTGACAGGGAACGCTAATTTTGTACTCCAATTGGACAAAATGTTATCCCTCCCCCCAAAAGAACTCCATTCTTCTCATTCGTAGATTTGTTACCATAAAACACTGTACTCAGTTGTGATGATTATTTTTTTAATTTTATCTATAAAAAATTTGTGGAAATGTGTTCTATCTCTTATTATATAAGAACCTGCATTTTATCCTAGATTGTGCCTCTCAGCTCTCAAAGTCTAAAATATTTATTTGCTGCCCCTTTACTGAAAAAAGTTTGCTGACAGTGTTTGTAAGACCTAAATTTACAAGTGCTTCCTTGACATCTTTGAATCTCACAGAGCCACAGAGCCCCAAAGCCCTGCGTGTCCCTGCTCTTAACCAGATACACTCCCCACCCAGCCAGCTGGTCCTCAACCTGATGGATTTCACCCCTGATCAACCTGTGAAATGATTCAAACAAGCCATCATAGCCTCCTGTGGAAACTATGGATCATCTCATCCTCTCGTTACTAGGAAGCCTGCCACCCGCAGCCCTTGCTGGTTCTGCTGCCCCTGCGTACTGGGCGGCACCCTTCTCCATGAGGCTGTGAATATGTGCGACTCGTAAGCTCCTGCCAACCTCCTCTGTCCAGGGTCGGGTGTCGTGTGTTTGGTCACCCCATACCATTTAGGGCCGGGGATCCCTCCTTCATCAATGGGATGCATAAGAGGTGACTGGCACACCGATCCCTGGTCTGAATGAACGAATCTGCCTGATTCCGGATCCTGTTTCACCTCCTTCGTGTCGTCTCGCCTCCCTGAGCCCCACCCCCAGCCATCAGGCCCCTCCCTCTCCCTTGCTCTGAAACCCAGCCCCAGATTTCACCCCTCCTCCTCCTCTTGGCCCTTTCACACCATCACACTAATTCTCCTGTGTGTCCTTCTGCCTGGAAGAATAAACCACCACATCCTGCCAGCTCGTTCTTAACATCTTCTTGAAAGCTCGCCTCAGCCCCTCCTTTGCCCAGCTTGATCCAAGAAAAAGAAGTGATTTTTTATTTTTTAACGTTTTGAGTTGGAAGTGTTCGCCGGCTGGTCTGTCTGGACGCTGCATCAATAACCTTCATCCTCTTATGAAAAGCCCTGTATGTGAAGGTGGGTTGGGGGTGCTTTTTTAAGGCAAGGCTGCCAGCTCCCTTCTTATTAGAAGTCTGATAGGTTTACATGACACCTGAGAAAATAAAGCAGGAACTGTGCGTGCGGCATGTTGATAAAGTGATCCGAAGGGGAAAAAAACCCGGAATGTGCCTCAGTCCCGGGGACAGAACTTTGGACCCTTTGTGTTTCTTTACAGCCTGAAGCCAACTCAAAAGCAACAAACTTTGCTTTGCTCAACCCAAGAAAACCCAGCCCGCCACTGTGTTTATTCTAGAGCAAATCTGAAGGGACTGTTGTCTGAAAATTTGCAAATGTGGGCATTTATCAAACGTCTTTGCGTCTCCCTGAAAGAGACCGGGCTACCCTGCAGCCAGGAGAGGAGCAGGGCGTGTTATGCATTTGTGTGGGTAAAGCAATTCGAAAAGAAAACTCCATGAATGTGCCTGAATCATGGGAACTGGACGTTGGACCCTTTGGACCCTGTGTGGGTGGGTGGGCGGGCAGGAGGAATGGAGAGAGACACCTCTGCTCTTGTTCTCAGACACGGCCCCCAAAGAAGGAGCTCGGCTCTTGTTCACATACGGCAAGTATCAGCGCGTGTAGTTGACCAGATGGCTCTTTGAGGTTCTGGTGGAGAGAGGCCAGGGCAGATGTTGGCTGAAAGTGGCCCGAGCTTGCGATTCTTGTGCCACGCAGAGAGCATGGGCTGGTTCCTGTGTGGAGAGAGACACCACAGACCAGGCAGTAAATTGTTCAGCGGCCGCAGATTCTTCGCCTCTCAGTGCGCATGTCCCTTTGCAATGTTTGCAATGTGACTTTGTCCCTCCTCCTTCCCAGAGGCAGAGTCTATTTCTCCACCCCCTTGAATCTGAGCTGGACATGGGACGTGCTTTAACCAACAGGGTCTGGTGGAAGTGATGCCATATTGGAGCCTAGGCCCTAAGAGTCTTTGCAGTTTCCTGTCTTCTTGGAACACTACTCTAAGAGCGCCAGGCAAGGAAGCCAGTCTAGCCAACTGGAAGATGGGAGGCCACATGATGGAGACCCAAGGCCAGTGCCAGCTACCTGTGAGACCCATGAGTGAGGCCATCTTGGACCTTCCAGCCCAGCAGATCGTCCAGCTGAATGCACTTGAGTGAACTCAAGTAAAACCAACAGGGAATCTCCGAGCCAACCCCCCAAAGCACAAGAAATTTGTTATTTTAAGCCACTAAGTTGTGGGAGTGGCCTATTACACAGGCATAGATAACTGATGCAGATGGATAGACAATCAGAGACTGATACACTTCAGACCAGTGCTGTCCAATAAGTATATAGGGCAAGCCACATTCGTCACTCTAAATTTTCTAGTCATGTTAAAAAATGGTAAAATGAAACAGGTGTAACTCATTTTAATTATGTGTCTTATTTACCCTAATGTATCCAAACTATCATCACTTTCAATATATGATCTATGTAGAAAATATTATTGGGTAGTTTACTTTTTTTTTTCATACTAAGTTTACGAAATAAATGTGTCCTTTACACTTATAGCGCAACTCAAGTCCAAGTAGACACATTTCAAGTGCTCAGTCGTCACATGTGGCTAGTGGCTGCCATACTGAAACACAGCTTCCAAAATTTGGAAGATGGCTTGGAAGGAAAGAGACTAGAGGCAGGATGAAAAAGTGGGGACTTCTGGGAGGCTCAGACAGAGACGATCAGGTCTGGACTGGTGTCCACTGGGGTGGAGAGAAGGTGACGGTTTTCAACGACATTCCTGAGCTGGAAGTTGATGGCCATAGTGGGTTGAACGGTGGCCTCCCCAAAAGATGTGTCTACCAAGAAGCTGTGAATGTGACCTTATTTGGAAAAAGGGTCTTTGCAGATGTGATCAAGTGACGGATCTGGAGACGTGGGGATCCTAAGTTATCCAAGTGGGCCCTAAATCCAATGACAAGTGTCCTTATAAGAAGAGGACAGAAGGGAGACACCAAGGGGGACACAGAGGGGGGCAGGGGAAGGTCCTGTGCAGACGGAGGCAGAGACTGGAGGAGTGCAGCCCCAGGCCAAGGAGCACCCAGGTCCCCTAGAAGCTGGAAGAGGCAACAGAGGATTTTCCCCTGGAGCCTTCAGAAGGAGCACGGCCCTGCCGACACCGTGATTTTGGACCTCTGGCCTCCAGAACTGTGACAGAAGACATTTCTGCTGTTATAAGCCCTCAAGTCGATGGTGATTTGTTACAGCAGCTCCTGGGAAACTCAGACACTGGCCTCTTAGATGTGGGTGGCTAGCCGACTCCGGGGCTTCAGGGTGGACCAGCAGGCAGAGGGCGGGCCACGTGAGGAGCTGGATCGGGAACCATGGGGGCGGAGCTATTCCGAGGGCGGCCGAAGGTGTAGCGTGGCTGTGGAAATACAAACAGCTGGCGTTCAGCAAACACGGAGTGTGCCAGGCACTACTTTAAATGCCTCTTTTTATGAGCTCCATTCATCCCCTCAACAGCCAGCCCTATGAGGCAGACACTACTCTAAGCGCCAGGATACAGAGGACAAAATTGAGGCACAGGAGGGGTACTTGACACAAGGTCACAATCTGGTAACTGGAAGAGCCTGGATTTGAACCCCAGCTGTGTAACCTCATTTCTGCCGGGGCTGCAGAGAGCGGGGAGGGACCGCGGCAGACGCAGGCAGATCTGCAGTAAAGGACAATTTTATCGATATTCACATCCAGGCCGTTTTAGGTGGATCAACTGTCCCTCCGTTTTCCTGTGTCCACCCGCTCAGAGCTCATCGCTGAATGACCGGGAGCCACACAGGACATGGGAAGTCTCCACGGTTGCCGGCAGAAGACAACCCAGTCAGCCCCAAATGGCAAGCAAGGCTGCAGTTTCCATTTCCAAAATGCAGCCTGCTCCCCGGCTTGGCTCCCTCCAGGAAATCCTGTTTGTACTATTTCAGGAAAATTGTTGGCTTTTCCTTTCTGGCCCTTCCAGAAGCCTGACAGATGGTCTCCGATTTTCATGCTGTCTCCAGGGTGGCGTCTGAGACACTGTCCTGATGATTCTTTCTACTGTCAGGCATTTTAACAATAGGTGTTGCTTCAACAGATATTTTTTGAAAGCCCGCTTGTATGCAAAGTACTAGGTCTTGGGAGATGAATCAAAATGTACTGATTGCACATGTATTATGTTCTAGGGCACGTGGGAGTGAGTCCGCAAGATTATAGGGGAGATCCCAAGCCGTTCCGTGGGGGCTTGGGGCCCCCAAACAAAGCACATTTATGTGCTCCATGCCTGTTACCCCAGCATATGTGCACACCCTCAGAACACTTTTATCCAAGCAAGAGCAGATTAAAAGAAATAACCATGGAAGCCTGAAGATGGAGAAAAAGTGACAAAAGGCAAGGAGGGGTCTTGCCTTTGTGAGAGGAAGGTGCGTGTCTTATAAAGAGGAGTTTCTCGAACTTGCTGGAGATTTAATTCCTTTTCCTGTGTCTGGGGGGAAAAGGAGGGGCACCAAATAGGGCAGACAGGAGCCCGAAGGCGCAGACTGCTTTGTGGAGAAGACGCTGTTCCAGCTCTCAAGGAAACTGTATTATAAGAAAGTCCAATGAGAAATGACACAAGTATTCCATGACAATTAAGCCACAGACCCTGCGTGGATTCTGCCATGACGGCCACCGTACATTTTTGGCAGTAAGAGGGCTGGTTCTGGATCCCACAGACCAGATCCCACAGGTGAATGCCGGCTCCACCTGTCCACCATGTGACTTCACATAAGTAAATGCTCTCTCGGGGCCTCAGTTTTCCCATCTGTAAAGTGGGGGTTATAATGGCGCCAACCTCATAGGGTTGGGGTGGGGTTGAATGTGATGATGCTTGTGTCCCTGGCCCACAGCAAGTTCATTGCCAGCATTATGCTTGGACTTGGCCAGGTCAAGACTGATAAAAGGCAGCCTCTTCCTCCAGTGAATTCCATCGGGGATCGGGCTTCCGGGGGAAGATCAAACTTCCAGAGCAGAGTGATACTGTAGTCTAAGGAGAAATGGTTTCTGGACGTATGGAGCAGACTATGGCCTGTGTTGAATTTCAAGGTCAACAAGCGTCCTAGCTCACGCCAACCCAACATTTTGGAGGTGTTTAGGCAAAAGAGATCAGGAAGCAAGGCCGTGCTTGCTGTCCACGCTAGCCCCAGATGCCCGATCTAGTTCCCAAGGCTGATTCTTCTGCTACCTGCCTCAATGCCAGGCTGGCGCCAGGAGATACCAGAAGCTTCTCTGATCTTGAGGCTCTACTTTAGAAAACCCCAAAGGATTTTTTTCATGCAACATGTTAGTAGATTTATTTTATTATTTTTGTGTGTGTGTGTGGTACGCGGGCCTCTCGCTGCTGCCGCCTCTCCCGCTGCGGGGCACAGGCTCCGGACACGCAGGCTCAGCGGCCATGGCTCACGGGCCCAGCCGCTCCGCGGCATGTGGGATCTTCCCGGACCGGGGGGCACGAACCCGCGTCCCCTGCATCGGCAGGCGGACTCTCAACCACTGCGCCACCAGGGAAGCCCCAGTAGATTTATTTTTTAAGCCATTTCCCCCCAAAGCATTAAAAAAAATTTTTTACCGTGAACATTTTCAAACATAGAGAAAACCAGAAATACATCTACTACCCAGAGTCAACAGTTGTTAACATTTTGCTTTCTATATTCTGCTTCTCTCTCCGGCTAAACCGTTTTAAAGTGAATTACAGATAAATTACATGGCACTTCACCTTAATACTGTGGCATGTATCTCTAGGAAGAAAGAAGAGGATTCTCCCACACATCTGCAATTCCTTTATCATATGTAACTAAATTAATAATAATTCCCTAATAGCATCTAATACCCAGTCCATATTCAAATTTCCCCAGTCTCTCACAAACTATCTTCCCAAAGGATTCTTAAGTGGGGTCTAGACAGACAGAGCAAATAAGGCTTATCAGCCATTGAGGCGCATTCTGAATCTGACATTAGCCTGAATGGCCAGGAGCTGTCCACCAGGGTCGACTTTGCCAAGGAATGAAAGGCCACACCACATCATGGGGCTTGGAGACTCGGGATAGAAAGGGGAGAATCGTTCTATGTTTCTTTATGACTTTAGTTCCTGGGAAAGCCGTATCTCGCATAGGTGTTGGCCCAGCCCACTGGCTATGAAACTGGACCCCTTGGTCTCTGTTTAATATTAGGAAGGTAGAGTCCACAGCATGGGGTGCTTGTCCAGACAAAATTCTTTGGTTATCAACTTTCTTTTCTGTGGCTGAACTCCCTGGGTCCACCACGCTTCTCTCCCATCGCTCCACACGGCTGCTCCCCAAGTCAGCTCTACCTCAGCAACACGCCCAACGCGCAGACACACACACACACACACACACACATGCGTGTATGCACACGCACACACATGCACACCCAGGAGTGCACACCACACATGCATTCACGCAGTGCACACACAATCACACACACGTGCGCGCACTGCACACAGCTGCACACATGAGCATACACACATACCTACACGTGCACACACACACACACATTGCGCACACAGGAGTGCACAGGCGTGCACACACACGTGCTCACGCATACACAGTGCGGACACACTCGCACACCCACCCACACACATGCATGCACACAAGCGGTGCACACACGCACACCTACGAACACACGAGCATACACGTACACGCACATACATACACACACACTGAATGCACAGGTCCTTCCGTCCAAGGACGAATGGAAACTCCAGCTCCCAGAATGAGGCTTCCCCACCTCCTCCCTCCCCCTTCAACTCCACCGCCTCCAAGTCTCCCCCCAGCTTTTGATAAGGCCCCCACATCCCCCTGCCACCCCCACATCCCCCCCACCCCCCCCCACCCCGCTCCCTCCCACCAGAAGGAAGGTTGCAGCCAGCCAACCTCTGCTTGTAAACAAGCTGACCTGGCAACCCCAGCTGGGCTGGCAAAAGAGAAGCCAAGCCTAAGAAACGGGAGGGACTCATTGGTTTCATGGCCCAGGCGGGTTCCCTCAGCCCCTGCCCCCTTCCGGGCCCCCTCCCCTGGCAGCCCACTGCCAACAAGAGCGAGAACGCAAGCCCTTCGCTGCTAGGAGAAAGTCCCATAAAAGAGGATGTGGACCCAGGCAGGCTGTAGCGGGGGAGGGTTTAATGAGGGGCCTGGGGCCAGGGGCAGGGAGGAAGTAAGGGAAAGGAACTCGAGTGCACGCTTTTAACAGGAATTTGATTCAAAACAGTAAGGGTCTGTCTCTAAACTGGCCCGCAGCAAACGCTGCAAAGCGAGTCACGCCTCAGTTTTATAGGCTTTTAACAGTCCGGCATCAGCCACAGGTATGCTGTGTAATCACTTCCCTCTTAGCAGGGGGGGCGGGGGTGGGGGGACGCTGGAGCCCCGAGGGAAGGAGGGCCTCTCGCAGACATGGAATATTCCAGTCCATTCCAGAAACCAAGCCACATGCAGCCTTCAAGTCTCAACTCCGACAGGTTTGCCCGGAGATCGTGGGCACCAAGGATCCACCCCACAGTCAGTAATGGGGTTTCCCGAGCACTGGACCCTCGAACTTGACCCTGCGCTCGGACATCCAAAAGCCGAAGAGACTGCGGTTCAGGCTCACAGAGGGCCTGTGATTCGATTGGGGGCATAAAAGAAACACAGTTGATTCTCATTATTCCTGGAAGTTCTGTTCTATGAAGTCACCTCAAACACTGAATTAGCAAGTACCAAACCACTGCTCCTAGGGGAGGATCCGGGGTTGGGTTCCTGTGGGCCTCTGGTCACAACCGTTTCATCAACCAATCGGCATGTCTCTGTTTAAAGATGATTTAATTACTATATATTATGGATTCATTAACACCGGACTCACAGCCAACAGCACTGTCACTCACGCTTGAATGAAGCTCATGTAACACAGGTATTTTCTGCGTGAGGCACGTCACAGCCTTCTTGCACTCACGGACCCTAAACAGTGCTTTTGGACTACACGTGGGGCCACTTTAAACAGCAGTCACCAATAGAAAGCAAAAGACGTGACACTACACAGACTGCAAAAAGGATGCTGGTTTACAACAGGAGGTGAGACAAGAAGACAGAATTGCCGTTTGCCCTCAGCTGGAACACACACACCGGGCAGCTCTGCGTGTGTCTGCGAATGGCCGAGAGAAATGCCACAAGCATCGACTTGGGGGTGACCGATAGATGTTAGCAAGTAGGCGAATTCGCAAATATAGAAACAACGAATGAGGATTGCCTGTACTTTAAAAACCGTGATGGAAGATCTACACATGTGGAATTCCACCCCTGCCTACACATAGCTTTGCAGGGCTAGCCAGGAAAGAAAAGGGGAGACCGGCCCCGAGCAGAGAGCCAGGGCCTTTTTGCAAAATTCAGCTCAGCCCATGGGATTCAGGAGCCTGGAAAAAAAACGAAGCTTCCTAAAGGTCAGCTCACATGGACCACTTTCTCTGCCGTCTTGATGAAGTCCAAGCTGTGGCCATGAGAACTGGCTTAAGCCTCAGGCCAACTTGAGCTTGCTTTGCATGATTCTTGACCCATGGAGCCTCTGTTTCTTCATCTTGTAAATGGGTATAAATAATACCTCAAAAATCGGTTATGTCTGGCACAGTGTTTGCTAAATGACAATTACTTCTATGATTGTTATTATTACTACTACCCAGGCTGCTATTAGTATTGTTGTTGGTTGTTGTTATTATTATTACCATCATCAGTATTTACTACCCAGCCAAGCATCCGGCCTGTAATCCATCACTATCTTTGAAGACAGGAACAGATCCAGTTTTGGGGGAGTCTGAAGCTTATACAATTTCAGAGGACTTCTTTAAAAGAAAAAAAAATGAAATTGCAAATTAAAAACTAGATCCAGGGCCTTGGGGCAGAGAGATGTTTGCATGAGCAGCCAGAAGTTTAAGCTCCATTACCTTCAAAGTAAACCCACCTGTCTGGATCCTGTACTGATACATAAACTAAGTCCTTGGTCATCTATTTCTTTCTTAATCGGTTGAAATAATTAAGCATGTCTTTTTATTTCCTACTCTGTGCCAAGCATAGCAGTGATCAAGACAAAGACCCTGCTCTCATGGGAGAGGCCTTCTTGGAGTGGGGGTGAGGGACAGGAAATACATATGTAAACCAATAAATGATATGGAAGGAGGAGAGGTCTGCCATTGGTAGAGAACTCAGGGCAGATTCAGAGCTGAGATTTTTCCAATGAAAAAGAGCAAGCCCTGTAGAGCCCTAGGGGAAGAACTTCCAGACAAAGGGAACAGGAAGTGAAGGGACAAGTGTTCTGCAATCATGGAACAGCAAGGCCAGTGGCTTAGAGTGAGTGATGCAAGACTAAATTGAAGAGATAGGCAAAGGCAGATCAGGGAGGGCATTGGAGACCACAAGAGAGGAGTTTGGACTTGATGTTAAAAGCAAAGGAAAGCCCGTGGGAGATTTTAAACAGAGGTTGATGCAATTTATGTTTCTGAAAGACCTTTCTGGTTCCCATGAGTAGAATGGATCATGGGGGAACTTGACTGCTGTCTTCTGGCATCAGCAGCTTGGGAGGCTGATCAGGTAGGGCCGGGACACAGGAGTGGAACCATGAGAATGGAGACATCCACCCCCACCCCCCGACCCCGGGTGCCACCCTCTCCCAGCAGCTCATGAGAATCAATACCTGGAACAAAGCCCTTGGGTTACTGCCTTGTTCTACTGGGAGCAAAGTAAAGAAAGAACGGAAATGGCTTGGCCAACTGGGCCCATGGGAAGCGAGGATACAGCAACTGCGAGGAGAGGTGTCAGCCCTCCCTTCCTGTGCCAGGGCTTCCCTGGCGAGGGCGCTTTATTACCCGGCCTGTCAATGGGTTTTGCGTAGTCGGAGGGCTCCAGTCCTGTTTAGTGGAGTTATAGGTGGAGGGAAGAGTTTGCCTCCACGTGTTCTGCTTTCATTTGGCAAGGCAGCCTTGTGAGGGGCCCAAGGTTGTGGAATTAATTACAGCCAATTACCCTGCATATAATACTCAGGTTCCAGCTTGTTGAGAGCCTTTTAGAGGTGGGAGAAATTCACAGGTGAGCGGTCAAGAAAAGGCCTCCTCCCAACCATCTCACGGCCCAGCCTCCTGTGAGATCACCCTTTAACTCCAACACTCTTTTTAAATAAATATGGCCCAGCTTACCCTTCCCCCTCCCCATGTCCTCAAGTCCAAAAGTGAGAGAGTGGCATGGACATATATACACTACCAAACGTAGGGTGGAGAGCTAGTGGGAAGCAGCCGCATGGCACAGGGAGATCAGCTCGGTGCTCTGTGACCACCTAGAGGGGTGGGATAGGGAGGGGGGGAGACGCAAGAGGGAGGAGATGTGGGGATGTATGTATACGTATAACTGATTCACTTTGTTATAAAGCAGAAACTAACACACCATTGTAAAGCACTTATACTCCAATAAAGATGTTTAAATAAATAAATAAATAAATAAGACCTCTTAAAAGCACTGTTCACAGAGGGAGGCCCGCATACCACAAAAAAAAAAAAAAAAAAAAATTCCCCCAAATAAGGATTATTGCAGTTAACACATAAAAATAAGATTCAGAGCTGCTTCAGTTTAAATGTCGCCTGTATTCACCTCCCTATACCTGTGCTTATTAATGAATGACAGAAGATCCCCTTAAAAACTTGACCTAAATCACAAAAATACATAAAAGATGCATTGCAGCCATCATAGACCAAAGTAATGTTAATAATAGTAATAAACACTATCGTCTGCAGATAATGACACGTGTCTTCCATTCCATCACTTGATCCCCTTTCTAATATTCATGTCTTATTGCATTGACTTACTTGGCTTATCTAGAACATTAAATAGTGCAGCAATATCAGGCATTCTTATCTTGCTCCTGATTTTTAATGGGAATGCCTCCATGGCTTCACCATTTAATATGATGCCGGCTATTAAGCTTATGATAAATCATCTTTATCATATGAAGAAAAATTTCTTTCGTTCCAAGTGGGTTCTTTTTTTTACTGGTAATTTATTTTTATATTTTTTAATATGAAAGGGATCATAGAAGGATATACAGTGAGAAATCACTCCTCTTTTCCTAATCCCCAGACATTCAGTTGCCCTCTTCACAGGGAACCTCTGTTTATTAGTTTCTTTTGTATCTTTCTAGAGATGTTTCATGCTCATACAAAAGTATTAGTCTGCTAGGGCCCCCATAATAAAATGTCACAGAATGTGTTCTGTGCTTAAACAATAGAAATGTGTTCTCTCACAATTCTGGAGGCTAAAGTCTGAGACCAAGGTGTGGGCAGGGTTGGTTTCTCCTGAGGCCTTTCTCCTTGGCTTGGAGACAGGCTTCTTTTCACTGTGTCCTCACATGGCCTTTTTCTGTGGGTGTACATCCCTGGTGTCTTCCTCTTCTTATAAGGACACCGGTCCTATTGGATTGGGCCCCACTCTCATGATCTGCTTTAACTTTAATTACCTCCTTAAAGGCCCTTTCTCCAAATACAGTCACATTGGGGGTTAGGCTTCAACATAGGAATTTGGAGGGGGGTGGAGCATAAGTCAGTCCATAACAACAAACAAATACAAATACGTGTGTATGTGTGCATGTGTGTGTGTGTGTGTGTGTGTGTGTGTTCCTTTTTTTCCACCTTTTTCACAAATGGCAATATGCTGAATTTGGAGGGGGGTGGAGCATAAGTCAGTCCATAACAACAAACAAATACAAATACGTGTGTATGTGTGCATGTGTGTGTGTGTGTGTGTGTGTGTGTGTGTGTGTTCCTTTTTTTCCACCTTTTTCACAAATGGCAATATGCTATTCACATCTTGCTTTTTAAATTGAACACTCTATCTGGGAGATCTAGCCACACCAATATACAGAAAGTTTTCTAGTTTTTAATGGAATGTAATTTATGGAACCAGCCCTTTATGAATGGACTTGAGGTTGTTGCCAATATCCTGCTATATTAGGGATAAATTGCCCTGTGCAGCCTTATCTATCCTCATTTTCCACTGGTGCATGTCTCTGTGGGATAAATTCCTAGGAGGTATGTGTGCATTCGTCGTGTTGACAAATGTTAACAAACTGCCCCCCACGTATGATTGAAGTCCCTGACTTTCCCGCCAGCAGCGTCGGAGCATCCCCGCCGCCCACCCTGCCGACAGGATGCTTTCTCACTTCCAGTCGCTGCCAAACTGATGGTGTGGAAATGATGTCACAGTCTCGGTTCCAATTTGCCTTCCTCTTACTCTGAGGGCAGCCGGGACTCTTTCACAAGTGCATGGGCCATCTGAACAGCATTTCTCTGTGGCGTCTGCCCGTGTCCTTTGTCCTTTTCCCAGTGTGTCACTGTCTTCCTCTTGTGGATCTGTCCGAGACGTTGACGTCATCTTCAACCCGGGATCTTTTCTCAGCTTCTATTGGGCCTTTCTGGGTTTTGCTCTGGCTTCTTCCTCAGGACCATCCATCACTCATTACCTGACTCACTTTTCTCTCATTCATATCCTATCACCTCCTCTGCGTGTGTTCTTTCCTCCTGCACTTAGGGGATCTCCTCGAACTTATCCTAGATGGCTGTTTTTAGCGACAGGGAGCAGAAACTCCCCCTACCAGTGACTTAAACTATCTGAACATTTGTGGTCTCCTAATTGACATCCCTGTCCACCATCCCCCGCAGAGACCACCTCATGAGTCACTGGCCAGCTGGGCACCCATGACCAGGCTTAAGACAATCACTGACGAAGGGGAATGACACCCCCGTGGTTGGCGTAGATCAACAAAGATTCACCTCCTGGGTCTGGAGGGGCCAGTGCCTGCCCCCCAGAAGTGCATAGGGCGCCAGGAAGATAAAGTAATAAAGGTTCTGTTTGTGTGGAAGAGATGGGGAGTATGGATCTTGGCCAGTAACCATCAGATTCCCCCATTTTCCTGAGCATCACTGATTCAATTTTCTACTAATGGTGCCATTGATACTTTTGCCCTTGGGTTTGACAGGCAGGAGTCCATATTCCTAGTTGTCAGGACTGTTGCAACGCTTTCTGATTCTTCAGGAGTGAGGAAGGCAAAGCTGATCCCTTTGACTCTACATGCTTTTTAGTTTTTTTTTCTCAATAGTGCACTGATGCATTTTTCCCCTTTGTTTGCTTGTTTGTTTGTTTGTTTGTTTGTTTTGCTAGCATGCTAGGAGGAAAAAAAGAAAAATCACCAGGACCTTTGTTTTTCTCCATATGAATCTCCAGCTGGTTCCTATTCTGGGATCCCGTTCCTGTCAGCATAAACAACTTCTGATGGTTCCACAGGCAAAGCTAGTGGTATTGTTCCTTTTTTTTTTTTTTTTTTTAATCTCAAACAGAAGTCCCAAACGTCCCCCCTCAGGATATCCATAATCCATATGCACAGGATCCCAAGGGTGTGTCAACAGAAGGACAGCACGCTCACACCCACAACAGCTTGGTGGCAGCTGCAAGCTTCTCGTTTGTTCCGTACTCCTTGGTGGCGCCCTCCCCAGCCAGCACCCTCTTGGCTCAGGCTGGCCCCGTCACTGGGCTGGGTTTGTCCCCTCTTCCCCATTCTCGTTCTCTGTTGGAGGGTTCTCCAGGGCCGTGCAGTCAGGGCGGGTCCACCCAGTAACCTCCAGGTCACTCTGGTACATACTCCTCTGGAACCAGGTGAGGTGAGGAACCACCTCTGAACCAGCCGACCAGCCACCTTTTCTCCTCCTTAGTCAGGCTCCCAGCCCAGGACCCCCTGGGGAACACGTGTCTCTGCAGAAGGGAGCCTGGCTGCAGAGGCTGAGGCTGGGGGCATGGATGGTGAGGGTCTTCACGCTCCCTGAGTAGCTGGCACAGACCCCAGGCTGCTTGCTGGGTGTGCATCACCAATGGACGGATGATGGATATTTGGGTTGATAATCAAAAGCAACATATTTCATTTCCGTTCCAGCAAAAATGAGTGCCTTTAGAAAATTTACAATGTGTGGGTATCCAGAACACTTTAGGAAACTGATACTTTTCTTTGTCTTCAACAGTGGGTTTTCTATCATACTTTATTTTCCAGAAGTCATTGCCTTATTTTCTTGTAGCCCCTTATAAAGTGAGTATAAGGGGTTGAATGTTTGTGTTCCCCCAGAAATTGTATGTTAAAGTCCTAACTCCCAATGTGATGGTATTTGGAGGTGGGGCCTTCGGGAGATGATTAGGGTTGGATGAGGGTGGGGCCCTCATGATGGGATTAGTGGCCTTATAAAAAGAGAAAGAGAGAAATTTCTCTCCCTCCCCCTCTCCCTCCCCCTCTCCCTCCTTTCTCCCTCTTACTTCCTCTGTCGTCTTCCTCTCTCTTCCCCGGGCCCCCAAGTGCAGGCCATATGAGCACACAGCAAGAAAGCAACTGTCTACAAGCCAAGAAACAGGTCCTCACCAGACACAGAATCTGCCAGCACCTTGATCTTGAACTTACAGCCTCTGGAACTGTGAGAGACAAATGTTTAAAAATCACCCACTCTGTGGTATTTTGTTATAGCAGCCTGAGCTGAATAAGACAGTCAGAATGACAGTTTTGTTCTCATTTTACAGATGGGAAAACGGAAGCCTAGAGAGGTTAATCGCTCATCAAAGAATACGTAACCATTTAGCATTAAAGCCAGGACAGAAACCTACATTCCCAGTATTTCTAACAGGACTCACTTTCCCAGACCACCATGGCTCAATTCTGGTAAGACTCTACTGGGTAAGGGAGATACCTCCCAAAAGGACGGAGAGGAACTAGCACTCACTGCTCACCTCCCGTGTCCTAAGAGCACCAACAGGCACTTTCTCACCTATTTTCATTTTCTACAAGTTAGAACTCCGAAGATCAGAGAGGGTAAGTAACTGGCCCAAAGTCACACAGCTAGTAAGCAATAGGGGTGGGATTTGAACCCAGGGGCGTCTGAACCAGGTGATGCTTTCTTCCTGAGCCACCTGGGCTCATCAAGGATCGCCAGTGTCGGCTACCTCAGACCACAGGACAAGTCTCACTTTGGGGTCTAAATGTTTCCAGCCTAATTCACAAGCAGCTTGCTGGTGGAGACATAGCACCCTGCCCTGCAGTCCCAGCCTGGAGGCCAGAAATCAGTCATTTCTCCTCAAGCAACAATTTCAATCCATTTCACATTAAATTCTTACGAGAAAACCTTCCCCCCCCCTTCAGTTTTTCCACGAATGTGGCAAGGCTTCGGTCCAGGAAACAAAAAATAAAAGTATCACACGATTTCAGAACGCAAGAGAAACTAATTAAATCCAAGTTTTCACAGAACGTTAAAAGTTGAACACAACTCAAAACACACTTGAGATTCAGAGAGGATTTCAAATGCTTTCTGAGAATGGAACAACAACACCCCAAAAAACCCCAAAACAAAAAAACCCAGTGACTTTTCTTTAGTAAGTTCTCCCTAAATATACGGGAGGGAGCCAGAATTGAATGGACCACAAAAGCACGTGGGGAAGACTGGGGTATTCAGGGGAAGGTGAAAAAAAATTCAGGGCTGTCTCTTCATTCTCAGTAATCCTGGGGTCTAGACAGACCCCGTTGGGTGAAATGAGTATCAGGAAATACAGCTTGGAATGTGGAACCCAGGCAATTTGAGACGGGGCATGAATTAGGCAGCAAGGGAAGGGGTATCGCTCATTTGCAAAGAGCAAAGGAAAGAAAACAGATTGCTTTCACCCAGGAACTAGCTGAGAAGAGGTATTTGAAGGCTGGAGCTAGGGGTTTCTCTCTGGAAAGAACATCACCAGAGGTTCATTTAAAGACAAAATGATCATCTCAGAGTGTCTCCTGTGAGTGAAAGGTCTCTCCAGAGAACACTTAATCTCATAAAAATCATGCCAATAGTAGCCAACGTATAGTCGCTATTATATAGTATAAATACTACGGAGCATTTATTGAGAATGGACCCCAGGTACTATTATGATCTCCACACAGCCACAAGGCATTGGCAAGAGGCCCTCAAAGCTTCAGGCTGCACTGGCTTTAAAGCCCACCTCGGGGGAAAATACTGATGCCCTGGATAGCGGGGGGCAGCTCTCTTTCTGCCTTGGTAGGTCTACAATGCAGGCCTGAGGTGTCCTGCATTGTTTGGAAAGGAAGAGTTTCAGAATAACAGCTCTGACACATGCTAGCTGGGTGTTTTGGGCAAGTTACTCAACCTCTCTGTGCCTCAGTTGCCTCATCTGTATAATGGGATTGTGCCTATAACCACCTCTTGGGGTTGTCGTGAGGACTGGATGAGATAAAGCAGGTGAGGGACTAACCCGGGCTGTGGCACACCTCGAGAGCTTAAACATGTTCGCTGTTATTGTCATCAGCTCTCCGGGGCCCCCATCCTAGACGGTGGACCCAAACTGTGCATTCCCAGCAGGGAGCATGCCCCACTGGACGCGTGGTCCCTCCATCCTTGGCTTCCTTTCAATTCAGCAAACATTATGGAGTGCCCATGGCAGCCAGACTGAGGATATGGGGGGAAGACGTCTCCCACAAGGGAATGAGATGCAAGAGTTAATAGTACAGTGCGTCAAGGGTGACCAGCCAGGGGAGGGGACACAGGGGCAGCCTCAGGGGGTGGTCAGGGAAGGCCAACACCCCCCACCCCGCCTGCCTCCCTCCTGTCCCCCTGTTCTTCCTCTGCCCTCCTTTTTCCCCTTATTTAACACCTACATACATATACCTGCCCTGAAGACGTGGGAAGAAGAAAATTGAAAAAAAAAAAGAGAAGAATACCCCAAGTGTACACGGCACTTAGCAATTCCAGGCAATGTTTGAAGCCTTTTGCAGGTATTAATTCATTTAATCCTCACAACAACCCCTCAAAGTAATTACTGTTATCCCTTTCCTTTTAAAGACTGAGGCATAGAGAAGTTGAATAACCTGCCCTGGGTCACACAGCCATAGATATGGAGCTGGGGTTCATGCCAGGACACTCCTCTCTATGGCTGGGAAAACACAGGCCCCTCTCGGGGCCTTACACCAACGTGTAAGAGCAGTGGACCAAAGCTCACACGGGCCCCAGGGGCACAAGGCGGACACAGGTTACCCCAGGAAAGCCTCTGGAGAGGTGAGAGCCAGGGCTGAGTCCGGAAGGGTGAGGGCGTGTTCAGAAAGAGAGGAGGGGGCGTTTCCAGGAGGGGAAGACTCCTGAGCATGCGGCAGGGGTGTTTGAACAGCCGGCACCCTGGAGCAAACTCAGGTCCCGCCGTGCAGGTCCTACCAGCGTGCATTCACGAATGTTCACTGGTCATGGCGGTGTGGGCAGGGCACTGCCTGGGGCCACGTGCTTTCTCCTGTGGGAACTCACTGTTGCCAGGCTCTGTTCAAGGAAAGCGTTTAGGGGGAAGCGCACATATGATGCTTGTTTATAAAAAGATGGATGTGGCTGCCTGTGGAGGACGGACTGGAGGGAGGTAGAAGGGTGGGGTGGGAATGCTGCCATTTCCAGGGCAGAAGCCCGGTGGCCGCACCAAGGATGGTGGAGTGGAGACTGGAGGGGTTGGATGTGGGGTCCAGGGGTGCGGGAGGAAAAAGGACCTGGTCTGATGAAGTGGGTGGATCATGGAGTCACTGGGCCCCGCTGGGGGGACAGAGCTACAGAGCAGGGGAGGCTGGTGGATGAGGGGAGGGCCCCAGGCAGTCTGGATTTTATCTTGATGGAGGTGAGCTGGGAGTGTCGCGGAAGGAAAATGGCATGGACCACTCTGTATATTAAAAACATCTCTCCAGAGGAATAAACAGTACAAAAACTGTTTATTTTATATGTACGAGGATCTAGCTCATATAAAAGTTTAATATACCATAAATGTAGCATTGCAAATCAATACAGAAAGAAGGAATTAGTCACTAGTGCTGGGACAATTGGCTAGTTATTTGGGGAAAAAATAATGTTGACTCCTCAACATCATAAACCAAAATAAAATCCAGATGGATGAAAGAAGTAAATGCAAAAGAATATAATAATAGAGCTCCAAAACAAGCAGGAAAAAAATAGAGGCAAATACTTTTTTGATTTCTGGATGGGACACAGCTTTTTGAGCACCAAACAATGAAAGAAATCTGAGATTGATAGATCTGACTACATTAAAGCAAAACCTCTGAACATCAGAGCGTGTCACAAATAAAATTTAAAAGCAAACACACTGAGGAAGAATATTTGCAACACTGCTGATGGATCAATGATCAATAGCCTTCATATATTAAAAGTTCCTAAGAACAAACAAGAAAACAGGCAATCACCCTAACAGAGAACAAAGACCTTTGTAGAATAAGGGAGGCACATGCTTAATAGGTGAATGAAAAAATGTTTGCCTGTGTAACTAAAGATATATAAAGACATACAAGTAAAACAACATTTTTAAAAAGCTTACCAAACTGAGAAAAAATTTTTTTAATAATAATTTTTAGAAAACCAGTGTTAGTGAGGATGCAGAAAAATGGGTACTCACACTGGCGGGGTTATAATTTGGCCTCTCCACTAGAAAAAAATCTGATAACAGCAGAAGCCCTAAAAGTGTTCTCACCCTTTGGTCCAGTAATTCCACTTCTAGAAATGTAGTCTCAGGAAATAATCAGAGATGTAAGCAAAGGTTCACGTAGGTGACTTATACTGCAACATAGTAATGTTAAAAAAGGAGAAATAATTCAAAACCCAAAAAAAGAAGAGTAGATAAATAAGGTGTGGTATATCCATGTGCTTGAATATTATATAGCAATTAAAATCAAGTTCCCAAAGAATATTTAAGGACACAAAAAGCCTTAATAAAAGAATATTATGTGAAAAAAACTGAATATAATAAAAATTCCATATGATTCAGAAATTACATATTGCACATATTATATATTACATGCTATATACAGCATATATAAAATTTTATATAGTATACCTACTATATATAATTATATAGTACATTATGCTAACTATTATATATCATATAAATTGAACAACGCAGAGGTTAGGGGCACCGGACCCTCCACGCAGTCAAAAATTCGCACGTAGGGCTTCCCTGGTGGCGCAGTGGTTGAGAGTCCGCCTGCCGATGCAGGGGACGCGGGTTCGTGCCCCGGTCCGGGAAGATCCCACGTGCCGCGGAGCGGCTGGGCCCGTGAGCCGTGGCCGCTGAGCCTGCGCGTCCGGAGCCTGTGCTCCGCAACGGGAGAGGCCGCGACAGTGAGAGGCCCACGTACCTCAAAAAAAAAAAAAAATTCGCATGTAACTTATTTTTGGCCTTCAAATCCACTGCTCCTCAGTATTTACCATTGAAAGAAATCCATGCAGTTCAAACCCATTTTGTTCAAGGGTCAACTGTACTATGTTATATATATTACATAATATATAGTATGTGTTATGTATATTAGCGTCTGGTCTACAAAGGGCTGTCTCCTCGCTGTGTTGTTGTTATTATTATTGAAACCTCTGGAAGTAGAACCTCCAGAAGCCAGCAAAACCAACTCCAGGGAAACTGAGTCTGGAGACTCCCCCCTCAAAGCTAACCGAACCCATGGGACTTCTCGGGCGGTCCAGTGGTTAGGACTCCATGCTTTCACTGCCGAGGGCCCAGGTTCAATCCCTGGTCGGGGAACTGGGATCCCGCAAGCCGCTCTGCGTGGCCAAATAGAAAAAAAAGAAAACAAGCTAACCCAACCCAATCCACACCCAGAGAGCCATTCACGATGGCAACAGCCCCAAGAGGAAGCCAAGACCTCCAGGGCGCCACCTGGTGGTGACAGAGGTTATACCCGCACACATGCCTAAGCACACCTCTCACTTATAATTCAAACCCAGCGGCATCCTTTAAATCAGCCTCGTTAGCTCTACGGATCGCCCCCAGGCAGGTACTGCGGGTGGATGTTGTGCTGGTCCGAGTGCAGGATTTTAGCATTTGCTTAATAAAAGGAAATTTTGCTCTTAATTTTCTTCTGTAAGAAAAGCAGACACACTGCCATCGCACAAAAACATTAAAATCAATTCAGGTATCATAGTTCCTGTATTGGGGATTTTCAGAGGACTCTCCTTCAACAATAGTTCCAGGGGGCAGGTTTCAGTACCTCCGGTACCTGTGGCCACCCTGTAGCCCATTAATGTTTCCCTAGCTAATCTAAACACGTCTTAAGGGAAGGGATGATGTATATACAGTACATTTCTAGAACCTCAAATTGAATGTGAGGCACATAATGGAAACTCAGTAAACACTTAGTATTACCACTCATTTATTATATAAACATAGATTTATGAATCCACGTGCCTATTGCTGTGTAACAAATTACCCCATAACTTAGTAACTTAGAATAACAATCAATACTTATCGTCTCACCCAGTTTGGGAGGGTCAGGAATTTGGGAGTGACTTAGCTCAGGGTCTCTCGTGTGATTGCAGTCAAGATGTTGGCCAGGGCCTCAGCTCCTCCCCATGTAGACCTGCCCAAAGGGCTGCTTGTGTGTCCTCCTGACATGGCAGCTGGTTTTCCCAGAGAAAATGATCCAAGAGAGAACAAGACGGAAGCTGCAATGTCTTCCGTGAACTAGCTTTGGAAGTCACACACCGACATTTTTGCATTGGTTCTACAGCCCAGCCCAATTCGGGGTGAGAGGGGAACACCAGGAGGCCAGGATCACCAGGGCCACACTGGGGGCTGGCTGCCACACAGGGACCATTTTGGGCACTTATGTATATTGTTTCTAATCTTCACAACACTGCTATGAGTTGGTTTTCTTGTCCTCACTGCATGGATGAGAAGACATCCCCAAAGTAGGTAAGTGTCTTACCCAAGAGCAGACACCTCCAAATGATAAACACGGCCTTTATAAGAGGGACTCCAAAGGCACATGATGAAGGGCACGGATTTCGGATGCGGGGAGCGATGGGGGCTCAGATTCCAGTTGGATCGCTCGGTGGTGAAACATTGCTTTCCCCCAGCCACAGGGTTTCCTCCTCCATTGAGAAAAATGTACCAGCTATGTATTTTAACACCCCACAAGTGTTATTTTAAACATCTCCCTGGTTAAGAGTTCTTTTTTCATATCCAAATTGGTAAGTAATGACTGCATCTTTATAAAGACATGAACCTTCCAAAGTTAGAGGTTGTGCTCCTGGAGAAATTAAACTTTTATAAAGTAGATATTATTTGATTTAGGTATGAAAGTTCTGCTATGTTGGTGAATCTTTTCCAAATTTTAAACAACTGCCTAAATGTATTAAATTAAGCTTAGATGAGACACTTTAAAAGAAGAAAGCAGCAAGACTTCTGGAAGTTAGAATGAAGACCCAGGATACCAAGTTCTCAGGCTCTCTCCCCAGCCAGCCCCATCTCCCCATCTCTGAAACTGGAATCACAGCAATCGTGATGATGATGATATAATAATACCTCATATTATCTCATTTGAGTTTCCCCATAACCTCAGAAGCTGGAATGACTACTTGCCCTTAATTGTACAGATGAGGGAAATGAGATTCCAGAAAGTGTAAGCGATTTCCTCAAAGTCACACGGCTCATCTTTGAAGCAAAGTTGAGTGAGAACCTGGGTGTCCTGCCTCCCAATCCTGTGACAGTTTTCACCACTCCCAGAATCTGAAAGCCAGCAAAATGATGAACCAGGGGTTGGGGAGGGTGAAATGAATTCTCAGGGTGTTTGTGGGTTTCTCATTAGAAGAGCTCGCTCTTTCTTTCTATTGCTTTTCCACTGTGGGTGCTTTGTTTTTGGGGTTTTTTCCTGATTTGAACATGAACCACCTCATTCAGATACACCCAAACCCAGCTTCCTGGAACCGTGCAGAAAAGGAACCCCTGAACCCACCTTACTCCCGTTTTTTCTCTTCTGTTTTTCCAGCTTCAGCTGCAGGCTGAGCCCCCAGCGCCTGCTCTTCAGTAGCTGGGAAGCCCTGTCAGAGGGTGCAGTTTTGGGAATCCAACTGGCCAAGGCACTGTATTATTCTATCAGCAGCAGGCGCTTTCCCTAGAAGTTCCGCCAAACGTTTGTAGGATTCCCTGACAGTCTAGCGCCGCGCTGGAAGAAACAACTGCACAAGGCTAAGACTAATAAAACAGATTCCATCTTAAAAGATAGCCAAGTGCTCCAGAGATGGCAGAAATGGGGACAGTTGCCTCTGGAAAGAAAACAGCACACCGTCACTGGAGTACAAGGAATTTCCTGGTACTGTCGTTGGAAAAGTGGAAAAAGGTCCCAAGCCACAAGCTGGAGCTTAGAAAGAGCAGAACCAGAGAAAGCCAGGAACCCCAGGCCAGCTGCTCAGGGCCACCCAGCCCACGGCCCCCAAGGCTAGCGTGCATCCCAGAGCGGCACAAGGCCGTGTGCTTCTGGAATCATCCGTCGGGGGACTGAGCTGGCGTGCTTGTGGGTAACCTGAATAATCACCCTCATAGTCTATTTCAATAAAGAGCACCCTCGTCCAGCAACTCCAAGCCTCCGTCAGCTGTGCTGCTGAGACCGCTCTGTGCCTCATTGGGAGCCGGGGACCCGCCTGGGTGAGGTTCTCAGTCTCCCAACACAGGGCTAAAAGGGCTAGTCAGCTGCATCAGCCCCCTTGACTGAGTTTAACGGTTATGAGCAATTTCCATTCGTGGGGCTCATATTGAGGTTAAAGAGGGTTGGCTGTTTTTTCTTTCTTTTTTTTTTTTTTTTTAATTGGGGTATAGTTGCTTTACAACGTTGCCTTAGTTTCTGCTGTACAGGTGAAGTGAATCAGCTATACGTATACCTATATCCCCTCTTTTTTGGATTTCCCTCCCATTTAGGTCACCACAGAACACTGAGTAGAGTTCCCTGTGCTGTACAGTAGGTTCTCGTTACTTACCTATTTTATACATAGTAGTGTCTATATGTCAGTCCCAATCTCCCAATTTATCCCACCCCCTTCCCCCCCTTGGTGTCCATATGCTTGCTCTCTACGTCTGTGTCTCTATTTCTGCTTTGCAAATAGGTTCATCTGTACCGTTTTTCTAGATTCCACATATATGCATTAATATACGATATTTGTTTTTTCTCTGACTTACTTCACTCTGTATGACAGTCTCTAGGTCCATCCACATCTCTGCAAATGGCACAATTTCATTCCTTTTTATGGCTGAGTAGTATTCCTTTGTATATATGTACCACATCTTCTTTATCCATTTGTCTGTTGATGGGCATTTAGGTTGCTTCCATGACCTGGCTATTGTAAATAGTGAGTGCTGCAATGAACATTGGGATGCATGTGTCTTTTTGGATTATGGTTTCCTCTGGGTATATGCCCAGGAGTGGGATTGCTGGGTCATATGGTAGTTCTATTTATACTTTTTTGTAAAAATAAATTTATTCATTTATTTATTTATTTTTGGCTGCGTTGGGTCTTCGTTGCTGTGCGCAGGCTTTTCTCTAGTCGTGGCGAGCGGGAGCTACTCTTTGTTGCGGTGTGCGGGCTTCTCATCGTGGTGGCTTCTCTTTGTTGCAGAGCACGGGCTCTAGGCGCGCGAGCTTCAGTACTTGTGGTTCGCGGGCTCTAGAACGCAGGCAAAGTAGTTGTGGCGCACGGGCATAGCTGCTCCACGGCATGTGGGATCTTCCCGGACCAGGGCTCGAGCCTGTGTCCCCTGCGTTGGCAGGTGGATTCCCAACCACTGCACCACCAGGGAAGCCCTATTTTTAGTTTTTTAAGAAACCTCCATACTGTTCTCGATTATGGTTTCCTCTGGGTATATGCCCAGGAGTGGGATTGCTGGGTCATATGGTAGTTCTATTTATACTTTTTTGTAAAAATAAATTTATTCATTTATTTATTTATTTTTGGCTGCGTTGGGTCTTCGTTGCTGTGCGCAGGCTTTTCTCTAGTCGTGGCGAGCGGGAGCTACTCTTTGTTGCGGTGTGCGGGCTTCTCATCGTGGTGGCTTCTCTTTGTTGCAGAGCACGGGCTCTAGGCGCGCGAGCTTCAGTACTTGTGGTTCGCGGGCTCTAGAACGCAGGCAAAGTAGTTGTGGCGCACGGGCATAGCTGCTCCACGGCATGTGGGATCTTCCCGGACCAGGGCTCGAGCCTGTGTCCCCTGCGTTGGCAGGTGGATTCCCAACCACTGCACCACCAGGGAAGCCCTATTTTTAGTTTTTTAAGAAACCTCCATACTGTTCTCCATAGTGGCTGTATCCATTTACATCCCCACCAACAGTGTAGGAGGGTTTCCTTTTCTCCATACCTTTGTTATTTATTTTCTATCATTTATTTAACCAATATTTATTGAGCACCTTCTATATGCCAGATGCTGGAGAGGCAGCAGTGAGGAAAATGACCAAGATCCCTGCCCTTCTGGGGCTGACATTCTATTGGGGGAAACAGGCAATATACTAATATACATAAGGTAGTAGTCAATTACATACTTTGCTAGAAGAAAAGGTAGAGCAGGGGACCTGGCTGGTCAGGACAAGCCCCACTGAGAAAGTGACACTGGAGTAAAGATTCAGGATCAGGAAGTGTGGCAGACATGTAATGGCCCCAAAGATGTCCACGTCCTAATCCTGAAACCTGTAAATGGCAATGTGCATGGACCTTATGTGGCAAAAGGGACTTAGCAGGTGTGATTAAGTTAAGGATCTTGAGATGGGAAGATTATCTGGGTGAGCCCAATGCAATGACAAGGGTACAGTGTGTTGATCTGATACACTTGCATTAACCAGCACCTCCATACCATCCCATAATTACCATTTCTTTTTTTTTTTTTTTTTCTTGGCCATCCCACGAGGCTTGCGGGATCTTAGTTCCCTGACCAGAGATCAAACCCAGGCCCTCGGCAGTGAAAATGCAGAGTCCTAACCACTGTACCACCAGGGAATTCCCACCATTTCTTTTTCATGTTGAGAACCTTTAAGATCCACTGTCTTAGCAACTTCAAGTATATAATACAATCTTTTTAACTATAATCACCATGCTGTACATTAGATTCCCAGAACTTATTTGTCTCATAAGTGGGAATTTGTACCCTTTGGCCAACATCTCCCCAATTCCCCCAACCCCCCAGCCCCTGGTAACCACCATTCTACCCTCTGTTTCATAAAACTCATAGAGTTCAGCTTTTTTCGATTCCACATATAAGTGAGATCATACAGTATTTGTGTCTGTGTCTGACTTATCTCACTCAGCGTAATGCCCTCAAGGTCCATTCATGATGTCGCAAACAACAGGATTTCCTTTTTTCTCATGTCTGAATAATATTCCATTGCATATATACACCACATCTTCTCTATATTTATCCATTCATCCCTTGACGGACATTTAGGTTGTTTCCATATCCAGGCTATTGTGAATAATGTATCTCCTGTGTTTTCAACGCAGCACCTAAGACACAAGAACTGACCTATTATTCTATGTAAAGAAAGATAAGTAACTTCCTGTGGCTTCCCACCTCTATAATGTTTTAGAAGTTAGCAGAAATAACTATCCTGCCTCCCAAATATCAGCACTCCTATCACAGTGCCTGAAATTCCACTGTTTGACATTAGCTCCTTTAGATACAATCCCTTATGCATTCATTCATTCAATGCCTGCCATGTTGATCGAAGGTTTGCCGCGTGCCAGGCACTATTCTGTGTGCTGAGAATTTAGCAATAAACAAAACAGTCGTGTTTGGGGAAGACAACGAGGCTGAAAAGTCATAACTAGTGCAGTAGGAAGAAAACCCAGAGAATGGAGTCCCAGAAGCCAGGGAAAGGAAGAGTTGTAAGAAGGAGGTGTGATTGACAAATGCTGCTTGCTGCTAAACCGGGTAAGGTGAGGACTGAGAATTTACCTTTGGATTGCATAAGATGGTTGTCACTGGGAACCTTGACAAGAGCTGTTTATCTAGAGTAGTGGAAGCAAATGTCTGATTAGATTAGGTTCAAAAGAGCCTGGTAGTTAAGGCAGTGGAAGCAGTGAGTATAGCCCAAAACTCCGACGTGCAGATCTGCAAGTTGCACACTGCACAACTCAGAGGTGCCCTTAATATAGGCCATGATGTGAATGCTGCTTCTTGGAGTTATCCAGCTAGACAGCCCTGGTACAGATGAATCTTTCTGGAATTTTTGCTATAAAGGGGAGCAGAGAAATGGGGCAATCGTTGTAGAGGGATGTTGAATCAAAGAAGAATTTTTTTTCAAGATTGGAGCTATAAATGACAAGTTTGTCACTAATAGGAATGACTTAGTAGGGAATGACAAATTGATTGAAACCAAATATCTAATAAGACGTAATGACTTATCAGCCGGGGGAAAATTACTTGACAGCAAACCAAAGCTGGGGGAGAGGGAAGAGACCAAAGCCTGGAAGGAGAGAACCAAACTCAGAAGGTTCAAAGATGAACTTCATCGGTCCCCCTGCTTCTACTTTAATATGAGTTGATGTGCCCATAAATGGCAAGCTTAACACAAAGGATGCATCTCTAGTAGGTGAATTCCATGCACAGTGGCAACTGGATAATAGAGAGGAAATTTGATAGGTATATCAATTAGGAATACCTTTGGCTGCAAATAACAGACAATCTAAACTATCAGTGGACTGAACAGGATACAAGTTTATTTCTTCGTCACTTAAAAGAAGCCTGTTAATAGGCAGCCAAAGGCTGGCATGGTGGCTCCATGATGCCATCAGGGACTCAGGCTTTTTCTATATTTCTGTTTCATTCTCCCAGCCTGTAGCTTCCATCCTCAAGGTCATCTCCAAGATGGCTGCTGGAGTTCCAGCCATCAAGACTACCTTCCAGGAAATAGGAAGAATGAAAAACCAAAAAGGGCTATCCTCCCAGTGGAGTCGGCTCTCTTTAAGAAGACTTCTTGGAGAATAAAAAAAAACAAAGTTAGCAGAAGGAAAGAAATCATAAAGATCAGATCAGAAATAAATGAGAAAGAAATGAAGGAAACAATAGCAAAGATCAAAAAAACTAAAAGCTGGATTTTTGAGAAGATAAACAAAATTAGCCAGACTCATCAAGAATAAAAGGGAGAAGACTCAAATCAACAGAATTAGAAATGAAAACGGAGAAAGACAAAGGTGTCACAGAGAAAGAAAACTACAGGCCAATATCACTGATGAACGTAAATGTAAAAATCCTCAACAAAATAGTAGCAAACAGAATCCAAAGGCACATTAAAAGGATCATACACCATGATCAAGTGGGGTTTAACCCAGGAATGCAAGGATTCTTCAATATGCACAAATCAATCCATGTGAAACACCATATTAACAAACTGAAGGAGAAAAACCATATTATCGTCTCAATAGATGCAGAGAAAGCTTTCGACAAAATTCAACACCCATTTATGATAAAAACGCTGCAGAAAGTAGGCACAGAGGGAACTTTCCTCAACATAATAAAGGCCATATATGACAAACCCACAGCCAACATT
>NC_041232.1:19865288-19866480 GCF_002837175.3 Physeter macrocephalus | reverse complement strand
CAAAAAGAATAAAATACCTAGGAACAAACCTACCTAAGGAGACAAAAGACCTGTATGCAGAAAACTATAAGACACTGATGAAAGAAATTAAAGATGATACAAACAGATGGAGAGATATACCAAGTTCTTGTACTGGAAGAATCAACATTGTGAAAGTGACTATACCACACAAAGCAATCTACAGATTCAATGCAATCCCTATCAAACTACCAATGGCATTTTTCACAGAACTAGAACAAAAAATTTCACAATTTGTATGGAAACACAAAAGACCCTGAAGAGCCAAAGCAATCTTGAGAAAGAAAAACAGAGCTGGAGGAATCAGGCTCCTGGACTTCAGACTAAATTACAAAGCTATAGTAATCAAGACAGTATGGTACTGGCACAAAAACAGAAATATAGATCAATGGAACAGGATAGAAAGCCCAGAGATAAACCCACACACATATGGTCACCTTATCTTTGATAAAGGAGGGAAGGATATACAGTGGAGAAAAGACAGCCTCTTCAATAAGTGGTGCTGGGAAAACTGGACAGCTACATGTAAAAGTATGAAATTAGAACAATCCCTAACACCACACACAAGAATAAACTCAAAATGGGTTAAAGACCTAAATGTAAGGCCAGACACTATCAAACTCTTAGAGGAAAACATAGGCAGAACACTCTATGGCATAAATCACAGCAGGATCCTGTTGGACCCATCTCCTAGAGAAATGCAAATAAAAACAAAAAAAAACAAATGGGACCTAATGAAACTTAAAAGCTTTTGCACAGCAAAGGATACCATAAACAAGACCAAAAGACAACCCTCAGAATGGGAGAAAATATTTGCAAACGAAGCAACTGACAAAGGACTAATATCCAAAATTTATAAGCAACTCTTGCAGCTCAATAACAAAAAAACAAACAACCCAATCCAAAAATGGGCAGAAGAACTAAATAGACATTTCTCCAAAGAAGATATACAGATCGCCAACAAACACATGAAAGAATGCTCAACATCATTAATCATTAGAGAAATGCAAATCAAAACGACAATGAGATATCATCTCACACCGGTCAGATTGGCCATCATCAAAAACTCTAGAAACAATAAATGCTGGAGAGGGTGTGGAGAAAAGGGAACCCTCTTGCACTGCTGGTGGGAATAATGTAAATTGATACAGCCACTATGGAGAACAGTATGGAG